>NW_024070213.1:89765624-89899378 GCF_014754425.2 Oryx dammah | reverse complement strand
TGATATTTCTCCTGGCAATCTTGATTCCAGCTTGTGCTTCTTCCAGCCCAGCGTTTCTCATGATGTACTTACCTCCCCCAAAAGAGAAAGATTCTGGAGATTTTACATCTCAGGGACTCCAAATTTCAGACAGACCCTTCTCAGAATCTAAAACATTTTTAAATTAATTATATTTTTCTCAAAATCTTTAAGAAGAAGTTTTGTGGCTAATGTGGAGTCCTAGAAGAAGAGGTCAAGTTCTCCACCTGCTCCCGGGTCTGCTAGTGACCTCTGACACCAAGGAGAGAGAAAGAATAAAAGGAGAAGCAGTAGACTGGAATTTTAGCTGCTAGAGTCAGAATTTGGAAGTGGTGAAATGCTATTTGTTTCCTTCTTTAAAACGAACTATCAGTAGCGTTTTTATTTCTTATTGAAGCATAGTTGCTGTGCAATATTATATGTTATAGGTATATAATGCAGTGATTCACAACTTTTAAAGGTTATATTGAATTTATAGTTATGATAAAATATTGGCTATATTCCCCACATCCCTGTAGCTTATTTTATACCTAATAGATTATGCCTCAGTGAAATGTTATTTCAAAAAGATATGCTTGTTCTGTCACTTTAGTTGTGTCCGACTCTTGGTGACCTCATGGACTATAGCCCCCCAGGCTCCTCTGTCCATGGGATTTTTCCCAACAAGAATATTGGAGTGGGTTGCCATGCCCTCCTCCAGGGGATCCTCCCAACCCAGGAATCAAACTTGGGTCTCCTGTGGCTCCTGCATTGCGGCGGATTCTTTACCACCGAGCTGCAGGGGAAGCCCAAAGAGGTAATTACTTTATCAATCAATTTTGTTTCTAGGTACCTTTGAAAACAGAATATAAACTCTGAAGGAAGTCACAGTGGAGAATCAAGACATAAGAAAATTGTGCCATTCAGATCCTAGTTGTTCAACCTGGCAGGTGTTCCTGATGCTAAAACTCCCCTTTGTTAGCTGAAGTCATAGATATTTGCCCTTCTTCCTCCTCTCTGGCTGTCTTTTATCTGCTTTGCTGCTGCTATTGCCTCCCTGTTCCTCTGTGAGAAAAATTGTTGAAAGCAGAGTGTGGATTTTGATTTCCAAGTTCCCCCAGAGTTGGCTTCAGCAGTCAGGGCTTTACCTCCTGTTAATGTTGGTTTGAAGCACAGACTGACTTCTGAATGGGAGGGACACTTAGGGGTCTGTAATCCAGTGACTCCATTTTATACAGGGATCCCCGACCTTTGGGATCTAATGCCTGATGATTTGAGGTGGAGCTGATGTAATAATAATATAAATAAATATAAATAAATAACAATAGAAATAAATGCACAATGAATGTAATGTGCTTGAATCAAATCCATGGAACAACTGTGTTCCACAAAACCACTCCTTGGTGCCAAAAATGTTGGGGACCGCTGATTTTACAGACAAGAAAACCAAGACTCAGAAAGGCGAAGGGCTGCTCCAAATTTCTGGAGTCAGTTGGCTGCAGCTTCTCTGACCCCACACATGATGTTCTTCCCATTCCTGTTGGTTTCTAAACCCCTCAGTCCACAGGTGAGAAGAGGGAAGTCTGGTAAGAGAGGTGACATGTCAAAGTAGCATGGATAGTTTCTGGCAGAGAGACCTGAACTTTACAACGAAACACGGCCTTCCCAGTTCATTAAACTGCTTCCCTTATAGGAGTACTGCTGCTGCTGCTGCAGCTAAGTCGCTTCAGTCGTGTCCGACTCTGTGCGACCCCACAGACGGCAGCCCACCAGGCTCCCCTGTCCCTGGGATTCTCCAGGCAAGAACACTGGAGTGGGTTGCCATTTCCTTCTCCAATGGGTGAAAGTGAAAAGTGGAAGTGAAGTCGCTCAGTCGTGTCCTGACTCTTCTCGACCCCATGGACTGCAGCCCACCAGGCTCCTCCATCCATGGGATTCTCCAGGCAAGAGTACTGGAGTGGGGTGCCATTGCCTTCTCCAAAAGTACTGCTAAATAGGGACAAATAGGCTGTTTTGAATGCCTGATGGGTTCAGTATGTGAGCTATGGCTCATAAAAATATAATTTGCTTCATGAATGTAAGTGTGTCTAAGGCTCATAAAAATATAATCCGTGTCATTAACTTAATACATCTCACATGAGTGACTGTACTAGCTCCAGTAAACAGTCACTGCTTCTTTAGCAATGACTTGCATTTTCAGAATTTAAAATGCTTTTAAAGAAGAGTTTGTCTCTAGACAAATTGATAGAATGTGAGATCTTGGACTGGATCCTGATTTAAAAAGGAAAAAAGCTATAAAGGACTGAATTGGAATAAGGGGAGAATTTTTGAATATGGACCATATATCAGAAAATTACATACCACTGTTAAATTTCCTGAATTCAATCATTGCATCATGCTTATATAGCAAAACTGTGTTATTCTTCAGGTTGCATGAGGAAATATTTGAAGGTAAAATTTCATAATCTGAGAGTAAGTTACTCTCAAAAGTTTCAAGAATTAAAAAAATTCATACATAAATAGAGAGCTATGGCAAATGTTACAATGGAATATGGATGTTAATTTGCTCCTCTAGTGGATGTTAGGTAGGCTTGATAGGTTTTCCAAATAAAATGTTGGAAAAAGAAAAAAGAAGAGTTTGGAAGACTCATGGTTTTTGATGGGGAAAGTAAAAAGCTGTCCAGAGAGCTCTGAACAGTTATCCTCTTTTTTTCCTCCACTTGATAAAAATCCCTGTAGCAAAGGTACCAACTAGAATCAAGACCTTTGGCCATTTCTTCCAAAACAAGGCATCCCAGTGCTTACAGTTCTGCAGGCATCTGGAAGAACTTTGTTGCTAGACTGAAGGGCAAGAGTCTCTTGAATTCGGGCTTCTACAATCCCACTTTTCCCCCACCATTCTTTTCTCTTTCTCTCTCTCACTTTTTAAAAGGGGGACAGTATTTCTTCACTTGCTTCCTCCCAGTATTATTCTGAGCCAACCCAACACAGAAGCCTTGAGAGAGATAAAAGATGGGGGCAGCTTAAAATGATGGGGAAAATTGAGATGGAAGCTGGGGGTAGGAGGAAAAGTGTGGGCTGAAAGCATCCGAATGGAAGCATCTTCCAGTGGGCACGTGGCACAGAGACCTGCTGAAGAAATGGCAGTTCCCAGGTAGAGGCACAGCAGATGAGCTGTAGCTGTGAATGGCAGCAGTGCAATCTAGGATTAGTAGGAAGGCTTCTCAAAAGTGAGGGGTTGAGTAAGAAGGGGGGCAGATTTAATCTGGGGAAACCTGGGGAAATCTCTGAACTGTGGGGAAGCAATGAGTAGTATAATGATGATGACTCTAATTTTCTGAAATCTTAACCAGGATGGGAGGAGGAGTTTGATGGCTGTCTTATCCTTCCATATCAGGGTGGTTATATGGATAATGGGTAAGCAAGAATATTGATGCCAGAGAAGGGGGAGAACTTAGTTTAGAAAATAGCTTAGCTGGAATAGCTTAGGTGGGGACAACGTGAATTTTTCATGAAGACCCTGTTTTGGCTCTTTCTGTGTGAGTGAAGGCATATTATGGGTGAGAACACACAGGCACACACTTTGGAGTGATAGTATTAACTAGATAGCATTTTAGCCCCCAAGGCACACGTCCAGTGACTTGTAGGTAGCATGAATAAACAGGAGCTGAGTTCATTCAGCTATTGGTTGAGTCTATGGAAAACAAAGCTGGGATGTGTAACCTTGCATTGTCTGGTCAGATCTGCTGGAAATGAGAAAATTCCCAGTTAGAATACTAGAACTGCATGGGACATCTGAGGCCACAATAGCAGGAAAGGAAGTGATATTCTTCCCTGTGGAAGCCCAAGGATGCAGCTCAATGTAACCCAAGGAAGACGGCGATTTGACTGAGAGAGATACACAGGCAGGTATGGAGTTTAGGGAGGGGGAAATTAAGTTCCAGTGGGAGAATCTGAGGCTAGCATCCATACCAATTTCCCACTGGCTAAACAGTTCACCCCTTTTTTGCTTAACACTGAGTTTGCTTTCCTGCTCCACTGGCCAAAGGATGTGCTTTTGAAAAATGAAACACTTAGAAGCTTGGGCTTGCTGGCAACTCATTGAAAGAATTGAGGAGCCAGAAGAAGGACTTTATCCTACAGGATCTCTGTTATGTTCTCAGAGATAGCAAAGCTTAAAACCCTTTATACCAAGAGGTTAGTGTTATTCTGGCCCATTAGGCATCTAGGATAAATGTTCTCATTTTATAGATGAAGAAATTGAGGGCTGTATGGAAGTCAGCCACAAAATCATAACCAGAACCAAGAGTCTTAACTTGGATTTCACTGCCTTAAAGAATGCAAAACAGGTTATCTAGAAAAGCATATTCAGATCATATAAAAGGTAAAATTTTAAATGGAAATAAAGTATGTTCTAAAACATACAATCTGCATTAATTCTACCCTTCATGTACCAAGAAAAGAGGAGGGTGCTTCCTTCTTAAACCTGGCTTTCAAAACCTCGCAAATAGATCTAGAAAGGGAAGGTACCCTGAAGTGAGCATGGGAGGGAGAGTCAGTCGGGGTGGCTTACAGAGCAGTACAGCATGGAGGTTAGGCTGTGTGCTTGGCACAAGCCTGGAGCATGGTAGAGGCTCCACAGATGTTTGTTCCTTTCCTTCTCGGAGGATTAAGAACTCCCCTCCCCCAAGCCCACCAAGTCTGGCATGGCCTTGGCACACTCACAGTGGTGTAACGGACCATTAGGGCATTGTTCAGATACCTGCAGATAACATTTGACATTGGATTGGGGTTCATGCTAAAGCTTTTAGCCTATGGTTTATATGCATGATTAAGCCAGACTGGGGGAAAAAAGTCAAGCAGACACATTCATTTACTCATTTCAGTGTTGTCTTACTGCAAACCAAATATCCTGAATAGCTCAGTGTTTCATCCATCTCCTCCCTACTTTGACCACTTAGTTGAGATACAGGATTGGAGACTTAGGGCAGGGGGTGTGAGAAGGTAAATAACACTTATTGAGTTTCTGCTATTAACTAGGAACTATGCATAGCACATGAGCGTATCTTGTTCTGCTCTTACAATAGCCATGTTCTTCTTCTTACTTTTATAGATGTGGAAACCAATACTTCAAGAGGATTATGAATTATCCAAGGTCATTTAACTCAAATACAATGAAACTGGGACTTAGTCTCAAAGTGTATGTTTTTTACATTCTTTTATGCTAACTCTGCCCTAGGATCTGAGAAATCCTAGGGAAATCTGTAACTTGTGGCATGGTTGTGGACGTGCACAGTCCTAGCCATCAGAAGGGAGAATAAGATGCTAAGGGTGAAAGGAAAAGAAGGTATCTATGCGTCACCCAAAATAGTAATGAGACCTAACACTTGTATCGTGTATCATGGTTTTCAAAACAGTTCGAATGAACTTCTACTTTATAGGTAAGAATACAGAAACTTAGCATTTAATTCAAAGTCAAAGAACCAGTAAATGGGAACACTGGGGACTCAAATCCAGAATGTTTGACATTAAGTTCCATTCTAGTACTACATACTGCATCTCCATGTATATGGCCACATAGACCAAGGAAACACCTTGGCTGAGTTTAAGCCTGGAGACTCTGTGTACTTGGTGACTTGATGGGTCTTCTGATATTCATTCACCTCTGGGTATCATTGAAGAGTCCAGCCTCCAAACTGCTTAGCATGATCACCAAGTATTACATGATTACTAAATGGCTGAATCAGTGTACACTTGGATCTTGGAATTGCATAAACCCTATGATTGCAATCTTTTGATGTGTACCTAGAGTTAGACAGACCCAGGGACAGAGGAACTTCCCTGAAGCCCCTCATTCTCTGGGTTTTCATGAGGAGAAATCATGGAGTTGATAGTTATAAAGACCTGGTTGCAGGAAGGAAAATTCTCCTCTTCTCAGTGACTGGCTACTGTGGAGTCCTGGTGTGGCATGGGAAGGGAACAGTTAAGATATTTTGCAAACTGACAACTTTTTTTTCTTTATTCTCTCTCTCTCTTTTTTTTTTTAAATTTCAAAGTCTTTATTGAATTTGTTATGGTATTGCTTCTGTTGTTTATGTTCTGGCTTTTTGGCCATGAGGCATGTGGTATCTCAGCTCCTCAAGAGGGGATTGAGCCCTCACCCCCTGCATTAGAAGGTGAAATCTCAACCACTGGACCACCAGGGAAGCCTGATTACTGACAACTCTTTTGAAGCATCCTTGGTCAACTTCTTTCTGTGACAGGTTGTGTGTTTCCGCACATCGCATTCATGCTCTGAAAAATCCCTTGTTGAGACTCTTCCTGGCACAGAAGAAAAAGCAAGGGGGAACATTGAGGCTAGTATTGAGGAGCCTCTGAAGTCTCTAAGCCTGTCATCTCTTCCATCAGTGGAACTGGGTGGCGAGCCTCCAGAGGCCCTAGGGGCAGCTGGCCTCCCTTGGATTGGTCCAGAGCAGGGAGCAGCATTCTGCAGAATGCCTTTTTTTTTTTTTCCCAGATTGAGAAACTCATCCTGACCTCCTCTTTTGATGATTTTACAAAAATCAAATGGTGTGACAGATGCTCAGATAAACAGAAGTTTGCAATCAAAGCAAGTTCTGGGAGGGAGCGGATTAATAGATTTTTAAATGGCTATTAGCTTGATAATCACTCACCAGGAGTAGCTTCAGGGCAGACCAACCCCTTGCATACGTGGGCCCACACCCATGCACAACAACACCTAGTTGGCAGGTATAAAAGGGGACCATGACAGTCTTCCAACAGCAGCACTGAGTCTCCCACCGGAACTCCTCTCGGGAACCTGCAACTTCCCTCTCCGGGCAAAGGCATCATGAGCTGTCGGATCTCCTACCAGTCTCGAGGAAGAGGAGGAGGTGGAGGAGGATTCCGGGGCTTCAGTAGCGGCTCGGCCGTGGTCTCCGGTCGAAGCCGGCTATTAGGAACCAGCTCCTCCTGCTTGAGCCGTCATGGCGGTGGCAGCGGGGGCTTTGGCGGAGGCGGATTCGGCGGAGGTGGCTTCAGCAGTCGGAGTCTCATTAACCTTGGAGGGTCCAGGAGCACCTCCATTAGCGTGGCTGGAGGAGGTGGAAGCTTTGGCTCCTATGGAGGATTTGGTGGCAGAGGAAGTGGCTTTGGAGGCGGCCTCAGCGTTGGAGGAGGCAGTTTTGGTGGAGGCCGCTTTGGAGGTGGTGGTGGCTTTGGAGGTTTTGGGGGTCCTGGTGGCTTTGGGGGTCCTGGTGGCTTCGGCCCTGGAGGATTCCCTGGTGGAGGTATCCACGAAGTGTCTATCAACCAGAGCCTCCTGCAGCCTCTCAATGTGAAAGTTGACCCGGAGATACAGAATGTGAAGTCTCAGGAGCGGGAGCAGATCAAAGCTCTCAACAACAAATTTGCCACCTTCATCGACAAGGTGAGTCATGAGAAGCTGGCTTCATCTAAGGCTCAGGATGCCCTGCTTCTAGTGCTAACTGAAAAGCAAATGATAAAGATTCATTTTTTAATGAGCCACAGGTGCAGTCCGCAGAAGGCAATGGCTTCTTGCTTGGAAAATCCCATGGACTGAGGAGCCTGGTGGGCTTTAATCCATGGGGTCACTAAGAGTCAGACATGACTGAGTGACTTCACTTTCACTTTTCACTTTCATGCATTGGAGAAGGAAATGGCAACCCACTCCAGTGTTCTTGCCTGGAGAATCCCAGGGACGGGGGAGCCTGGTGGGCTGCCGTCTGTGGGGTCGCACAGAGTCGGACACGACTGAAGCAACTTAGCAGCAGCAGCAGCAAGTGCACTCACACTGTCCTGGGTAATTGGCAGTATCCACAGGGGAAAGATGCAGGCTTCATGGTGCCATCTTCCACAATAGTCTGCGGTTGGGAATTAATTATGACTTTGGCTTTATTGTCTCAGCCTAAACAAACAATACTAATGGAAAATTCTGAAAATCATTAAAAAACTGACACAGACAAGAAATGGACTATTTCAAGCCAAGTGTTTTAGAGGGGGTTGGTAAAACGTCTTCTGAGACTGTTCTTCCTTCCCTAGAAGTTATTGCTCTATTAAATTCTGGGAAGCTAAGCCTGAAATATCTGTTTAGGAATGAATGAAATTTCTGCCTTCAAGAGAAGCTTTCTTAGTTTTATAAACCACAAAGTTTTTAATTGATGTCACTTTGGAGTGTGATAGGTTCTCTCCCATTTCAAGGCAGAGGAACCTGTCTAAGAAATTTACAAGGCTCTTAAAAATCAGATGGAGGAACCTTGCCCTTATACTCACAGCCCTTAGGAGCAGTGCCAGTGAAAGCTTGCTTTTGGTTTTCCCCAGAATTTATGGGACCTTTGCTGGAAATTCAAGTAGGATCAGGGAGGGAGATGGCCTGGAGTTTTGAAAGCACGTGCAAATGAAATAGTGGGTGAGAAAGTAGGAAAAAGAGTTCTCTGCGTGGAGAGTGCCAGATGTAACATTTAGGAGCCTACAGAACTTTCCAAGTGTGGAGACAGAGGGCTCAGAAGCTCTGCCCAGCATGATCTGGCATGCAGCTGGTGAGGATGAAGCCACGTGGTTTTCCCTATCTCCCGAAGGAGAATCAGAGCTGACCCTGGCCTATCGGTGGGAAGGACAACCCAGAGCTCATGTGCTTTCCTTCTGGTCCCCACAGGTGCGATTCCTGGAGCAGCAGAACCAGGTGCTGCAGACCAAATGGGAACTGCTACAACAAATTGATGTGGGCACCCGTACCACCAACCTGGAACCCCTCTTCCAGGGGTACATCAGCCAACTTCAGAGTCATTTGGACAAGCTTTCTTCAGAAAGAATGTCACAAGAGTCAGAGCTGAACAACATGCAGGATCTTCTTGAGGATTTTAAGAAGAAGTAAGTGGCAGAGTAAAAACTAAGTGGAGATAAACATTGATTTCAGCCCATCCAATCATTGCCCCAGAAAACCACTCATCTCCCAGTTGCATTTGTGGGGATAAAGGGGAGAGCCTTCTATATCTTTGCTGATTGTTTGGGAGGAAGACATTTAGGGCTTTAGAGATCATGTTTTTGACAGTTTGATGGTTAATTTATAGAAAAGCATCCTCATCTGGGTTATCATCATTTCAATTTAGACAAAAGTGTTTTTTAATAGTCCCAGGAAATGGAGTATTTTGGGTGAATCCAGTAAGAAAAGGAGAAGAAAAAGGGAAACAAACTAGTACTAATCTAACTGCAGTGTCCTTGGGTACCAACAGGTATGAGGATGAAGTCAACAAGCGCACAGCTGCTGAGAATGAGTTTGTGACACTTAAAAAGGTAAGTGAGAGGATGTCATGATTGGGGTGGGAATGAGGATGCGTCAGAGCCCATTGTGCCCAGATGGACAAGCTGGAGCACACCTCTGAGTGAAAAAAGCACGAGCCAGAGAAAGAGTGAAGCATATCCATGGCTGGTTCTTGCGGAAATAAAGGTGTCTCTGTAGTTCAAGCTTCAGGCAATTTCTGCGCTTTTGCTAGGACATTTCCCATCAATTACCTACTCAAAGACTGTATTGGATCTTGAAAGCTATGACCATAGAAAGCACTTGATCTTTTTTCTAAAGGGCCGAGGAAGGCATGGGACTTTCTTAGATTGCCTGCTTAAAGATGTAGTCAGTTGGGCTGACAAAGGTTTGAGTCTGAAGGCAGAAGCGTGGGTTCTCAGCCTGGTTTCTGCAGAGGCTTTGGTGTGAAATCCAGAAGAGGTGGGATGGATGGATTGGATGGGAGAGTTGGGGACTGTTAAAAGACACAGAGGCTGTTACGCTCTTTGGTGGAAATACAGAGCATATCAAGCAGGAAGGAGAGAATGGTTGACAAAGCTCAGTCCCATCAGAGGTCTGCTGGTCTTGGGGGAGTGTGAGCAGTGACATGGGCATATAGCCCCCTGCAGAGATGCACTGTGGACCTCATGCTGAATGAGGTCCTGTGGGGTTGTGGATTGTCTGCGGTGCCTGGGATTTTGGAGAGCAGCTGACAGGGACTGGGTGGAGGAGTAGGAGAGAGACGGCAGGGCAGGGCCCATGCCCAAAGCACTGCCAGGTGAGGGTGGGGCCGTGAGCTTCACCAGAGACCCTGACCTTCCCTGTAGGATGTGGACCATGCCTATACGAGCAAGGTGGAGCTGCAGGCCAAGGGAGACTTGCTGAGACAGGAAGTGGAGTTCACAAAAATGCTCTTTGACGCAGTAAGTAGGCTGCTGTTAAATGGACCCTTGCTACCTCCCCTTCCCCTCAAAGGAAGTCCTCTCCCACTGGGGAAAGGGGGCTGTGGGTGGGCTTTATGGGTGGCTGACTTCAACTGACCAGTGTCTAGGCCACTGGGAGCTTCTTTGGTGTACGTTTTGGAGGAGAAGAACTTTCTCCTCTGATGTCACAGGAAGTAATGCTCCATTAGGACAAATTCCCTCACCCCATCTCCCCTTAGGAAGAGACTCACCCTGCTTTTCTTCTTATAGCAAATATATTTCAGAGGTCAAAATGTAATGTACTCCCCCTTCCCTGCCCAAGTGCACACACATGACTTCTGCAACCGGAAGTACAATTTAAGGCATTTGCCATCAACTGGCTTCTTTCTGGGGGCACTTATTAAGCTGCATAAACTAGGAGGCTCAGAAATGCAGACCCCTCCCCATAATTCTCAGTGCTACCTGACTGGGAATGGTAGCTATATCACTTTACACCCCACTCAGTACATGGCTGGTCTGAGACTCTGCATTTCCCTGACACCAGGGGAGGGGAACCCCTCCTCACTGCCCATGGCTCTGGGCGGGGACGTTGTAGCCAGACCTCCCTGTGTTGCAGGAGCTGTCCCAGATGCAACAGAGTGTCACCGACACCACCGTCATCCTGTCCATGGACAACAGCCGCAGCCTTGACTTGGACAGCATTATCGCTGAGGTCCGGGCCCAGTACGAGGAGATTGCCCAGAGGAGCAAGGCCGAGGCTGAGGCGGCGTACCACAGCAAGGCAAGTTCTGGGTGGGCAGGGAGAGCCGCAGCTCTTTCTAATGAGCTGCATTCCAGCCCAGCCAGTAAGGGTACAGTAAGGTTATTGGTGGTTTTGTGTAGTGAAAATTGGGCATCATTCCCAAGAAAGACTGTCTATAGTACCCCAAATGCCCTCAGTCAAGTATGGCACTGGTCCCCAATCTCCCACAAATGCAGACATGACATTCAGCTTGGTTGACCCTCCCTGGTCAGATAACTCTCCTCCTCTTCCTGTGCAGTATGAGGAGCTCAGGATAACTGCTGGAAAGCATGGAGACAGCCTGAAGGAGGTCAAGATGGAGATCAGCGAGCTGAACCGCATGATCCAGAGGCTGCAAGGCGAGATCGCACAAGTGAAGAAGCAGGTGGGTGTATACCCTAGGATGGCTGCAGTTCTCCTGGCTGAGTGCAGCTCAGGGTGGGGTGGGAGGTGGTGTGCAGGTGTGCAGGTGTGTGTGTGTGTGTGAGTGAGAGAGAAATTCTAATATAGTGTATGTTGATCACAAAAACCTTGGGCTTGACATAATTAAGACTTAGAACAATTTTAGAGTGATCAAGAGACATTCTTGGGGCTTCCCTGATAGCTCAGTAGGTAAAGAATCCACCTGCAATGCAGGAGACCCCGGTTCGATTCCTGGCTTGGGAAGATCTGCTGGAGAAGGGATAGGCTACCCACTTCAGTATTCTTGGTCTTCCCTTGTGGCTCAGCAGGTAAAGAATCTACCTGCAATGTGGGAGACCTGGGTTCAATCCCTGGGTTGGGAAGATCCGCTGGAGAATGCTAGGGACTATATATTCCATGGGGTTGCAAAGAGTCGGACAGGACTGAGGGACTTTTGCTTTCACTTTCAAGGCTCATTCTCAAGTAGGGATTAAGTGCAGGGAAATAATTAACTTTTTGATCAAATAGTTAACTTTTTGATCGCTTTCACGGGTGAAATGGAACAGTGCCTTATGAAGCTAGAGGTCACGGCTCACCAAAGATCACAGGCGTCACCTCCCATTTGTACCTCTTTGCACAGCGGGCTGTGTGATGCAGGGGCAGGGAGTGCTGCAGGGGGTTGGCTAGGTTTGGATATTAGCTCTGGAAGAGGTAATGTGGGGCAGAGAACTGACTCCACAAGCAACAGAAGTTCTATGAAGCCATTCACATCAGTATTTGCAGCTGCAATTGTAAAATGGGGTAACGACTCTGGCCCTAGATTGGGAGCATCAAAGGTCATGATGGGTAAAGGGTTAAGGGTTCAGTCCAAGGGGACTTGGGAAGACAGAGGCTCAGAGACAGCAGCAAGTCTTGGCAAGTTGTTTGTAACTTGCATTAACTCTCTGGTGACACACTTCCAGGACCAGTGATTCTGGCTTCTCACCCTGCACATCCTTGCTCCCTCCCTCTCCTCCTCTGCCAAGACAGGTTGCACTTCGTGTGGCAACAGAAACCTTTTCTCCTTCTCTCCTAGTGTAAGAACGTACAAGACTCCATTGCAGATGCTGAGCAGCGGGGAGAGAATGCCCTCAAAGACGCCCAGAGCAAGCTGAGTGATCTGGAAGAGGCTCTGCAAAAAGCCCGCGAAGACCTGGCCCGGTTGCTGCGTGACTACCAGGACCTGATGAACACCAAGCTGTCTCTGGATGTGGAGATTGCCACCTACCGCAAGCTGCTGGAGGGCGAGGAGTGCAGGTGAGGGACCCCAGGAGGCCAGAGGGTACCCTGGTCCACCTTCTCCTCTCCTGGAGCCAGGGCTGGAGGTGGAGGCAGAGAAAGCAGGGGGAGGGGCAGGGGCAGGGCCTTCTGACAGCTGAGAGCTGACGTCACTGGGGAGATTCAGGACACAGAGGAGCACTGTGGAGCTGTAGGCTTATCAGTGTGGAACGACTAACGAGGCAGATTAAATTTTAAATTAAATGAAGCAGTAAATGAATCTCTCTTTTCTGAAAGGGAAAACTGATGGTGTGAACACAGATTATTTCTTGACGATCTGAAACGTCGTCTCTGGGTCTGCAGGGTGTGCGGTGTCTTCTCCTTCTACCTTGTGATGCAGCGTGGGATGTCGTGGGTTGGAAGGTGCTGCCTGGCTGGGGCATGCCCACAGAGCAGGCACCAGATCTAGCTCTTTGCAGGTTTCTTGAGTGAATTACAAAACCATGTGTTAACCTCCCGAAGGGAGCCTTTCCTTCCTCTGTGGTCTAAGACCTTTGTCAGTGTCCCCAGTACCCTTGGTGATTCAGTCTGGCTGAAGCAATTAGACTGGAAAAGCTTCTCAGTCCACCAGAGAGCCAGTATTACAGAGAGGGAGTGGCTTTGGCTTTGCACGGGCTGCTGCTGGGTACCTGTCTGGAGGCTGGGCCTCCTCTCTCCAGCTTGCAAGATGAAGTGGGAAAGAATTCAGATGAAGCAGGGGAGAGCGGGGTGGGTGCAGGTCAGGGAGGCTGTACAGAGTCGCAGTTCTCTCTGAATTGAATGTTCACAGAACAGTCTTCATTTGAAATTTCTGGTGTGGCTTGGATTCTGCATATCAGACTCCCTAAGATGGATTTAAATAAAACAATGGGTTGCCAGTTTAGAAGTGAATTTGCTTTCGATCAGTTTTATCAGAGCAAAAAATTGAGATGACTTGGGAGGCCAGACTGTGTGGAAACATGGGACCCGTCCCCATCTCTGTGATCTGGCAGCACCAAAGAAAGTGGGCTGTGTGAGGCCGCGGTGGCTGAGTTTTGAGGTTGACGTGGGTGGTTGTAGGTGGAAGTTGTAAAACCATGTATGCAGAGGCCCTAAGTGCTCTGCCCAGAGTTATTTTCTCTCTCTCTCTGGCAGGATGTCTGGAGACCTCAGCAGCAACGTGACTGTGTGTAAGCGCGGGGGGACGGGGAGTGGTCCTGTCCTGGGGGTGGAGTGGGGCAGAGGCGCCGAGGCAGTTGGAACTGAGGTGTAATGCTGTCTGTCTCTCTGCAGCTGTGACGAGCAGCAGCATTTCCTCAAGCGTGGCCTCCAGGGCTGGCTTTGGAGGTTATGGTTCTGGAGGTAGAGGGTCCAGTTCTGGAGGCGGATTCAGCTCTGGAAGCAGCAGTTACAGCTCTGGAGGCAGACGATCTGGTTCCAGAAGTGGCGGTGGAGGGAGCTACGGCTCTGGAGGTGGTGCTCGAGGAGGCTCTAGTTTCGGAGGAGGATACAGTTCTGGAGGGAAACACAGCTCTGGAGGCGGCGCCAGAGGCGGGTCCAGCTCCAGAGGGGGCGCTTATGCCTCTGAGAGGGGTGGTTCAGGCTCATCTGAAGGTGGCAGTTCCAGCGTGACCTTCTCATTCAGATAAGGATGGAGTCCGCCCTTGACCCTCCCCCTCCAGAATGCCTGTCTCTGTACATCTAACTGACAGCAAGTCGGATCTTGTTGTCCACCTCTCACGGCATTGTGGGGCAAAGAGATGCCCATAACCAGTCAACTGGAGCCAGTAACACCCTCTGTCCCAAGGGGAAGAGTCTGCATTGTTTAGGTTTGTGCTTCCAGCCCTGCCCCCATGCCCTGCCCCTTCTTGCAGTTGCCCTTTCGGTGGTCCTTCTCCCAAAGGGTATTCTGTTGATCACCCCCTCTCAAAGCCTGTGCCTTTCCCCTGGTGGTGCCCCCAGGGAAACATGCTTCTGTGTATATAACCCTCTTGTTGGCTCTGCATCTAAAGTGTTGTGGTCTTGGTGTCTGCACAATAAACTTCATTTGCAACTCATAGCATGTGATGTGTGTTTAATGTCAAGCCTCAGCAGAAGTGAGTAGCCAGGAGCTATTACTCGTTGCTATCTGGTCAGGAAGATCTCCTGGAAAAGGAAATGGCAACCTACTCCAGTATTCTTGCTTGGAGAATCCTATGGACAGAGGAGCCTGGTGGGCTCCATGGGGTTGCAAAGGGACAGACAAAACTTAGCAATTGAACACACACACACACACACACACACACACACACACACACTGAGTAGGATGAGCCTCGACTGGAAAAAGAATGAGAATTAGGGCAAGGATTAGATGTTCTTTTCCTTAACTAGGAAAAGTCAATGGTGGAAGGAATTTGTACTTTGGAGAGTTCTTTTCTGAAAGTAAAATAATGAACCAGGACACGGGCGAGTTTTAGGAATTTTCAGTTCTGGAAGTATTGTGAGGTTTATTGAGTACAGTTGAATCATGACTGTGGTTCACTGGTATGTATCCATGCTCAGTGAGTCTGTCCTGTCCGAGTCCTTGTGACCCCATGGACTGTAGCCCACCAGGCTCGTCTGTCCATGGGCTACAGTCCATGGGGTTGCAAAGAGCCCAACATGACTTAGCAACTAAACCACCACCAAACATCTTTTGCCATATTTCCTTTTTTTCCAAAAATGAATAATAATTTTCTCAAAGTAGGAAAAGAATATTTGCTCAAACACAACGTCTTTCTAAAGTTCCTAATTTATAATGCTTAACTGTCCTCCAAAAAGTAGTGACATTCTACAAGAAAGTCCTTGTCACTTTATCCTGGCCAGTACCAAGTAATCAAAATTTTCTAATTTGATGGTGAAGCAATATCCCCTTGTTTGAATTAGCATTTATTTCTTATTACCGAAGAAACCTTTTCATATGCATATTTTGCCTTTTACATTGCTTATTCTCTTCTTAAAAGTCTTTAAAAAGTTTTTTTTTAATTGGAATATTGTTGATTTACGATTTTGTGTTAACTTTAGGTGTACAACAAAGTGAATCAGTTATATGTATACATATATCCACTCTTTTCAAGATTCTTTTCTCATATAGGTCATCACAGAGTATTGAGAGGAGTTTCCTGCACTATACAATAGCTCCTTGCTATTTATCTATTTTATATATAGTAGTCTGTATTTGTCAATCCCAGTCTCCCAATTTATCCTTCCCCACTTCTCCCCGAGGTAACTGTACGTTTGTTTTCTACATCTGTGACTATTTCTGTTTTGTAGATAAGCTCATTTGTATCACTTTTTAAGATTCCACATATAGTGATAGCATATATATATGTCTTTCTCTGTCTGACTTACTTCACTCAGTACGACAGTCTCTAGGTCCATCCACGCTGAGGCAAATGGCATTATTTCACTCCTTTTGGTGGCTGAGTAATATTCCATTGCATATCCTTTGTTGATGGACATTTAGGTTGCTTCCATGTCTTGGCTATTATAGTGCTACAATGAACACTGGGGTGCATGTATCTTTTCAAATTATAGTTTTCTCCAGATATACATAGTCCTGCATACTGAAGATTTCCTCCAAAAGGTTTTTAGGTTTACGTTTTAAGTCTACTGTCTTATGAGCCAATTTTTGTCTAAAGTGTGAAACTTCACTTGAGGGTTTTGTTTGATAGATTTTGCTTTTGATCTCTGTTATGGGTTGAACTGTGTCCTCAAAAAAGATATATTGAAGTCTTAACACTCAGTACTTCTGAACCTGACCTCATTTGGAAATAAGTTTTTCAAAAATTTCCCTTGAGACTTCTCTTTTGACCCATGAGTTATTTAGGCATAAATTGTTTAGCTTCCAAGTGTTTGTTTTTTTTTAATTTTTTTTTTTTTTTTTTTTTTGCCACAGTGTGCAGCTTGTAGGATCCTGGTTCCCCAACCAGGTATTGAACCTGGGCTCTTGGTTGTGAGAGTACACAGTCTTAACCACTGGACTGCCAGGGAATTCCTGAAATCTTGTTTTTTAAAAATTAAAAAAATGTTTTATTTCCCATTTTATTCCTTGTGATCAGAGAATACACTCCATCTGACTTGAATTTCTTCTTTTGGTTCTCTCAGTTTGTTTTCTTTTTTAAACTGAAGCATAGTTGACTTGCACGTTGTGTTAGTTTCAGGCGTACAGCACAGAGATTCAGTTATATATACATATATATATTCTCTTCAGATTCTTAGACCCTAGAGGTTATTACAAAATATTGGGTATAGTTTCCTGTGCTATACAGTAGGTCCTTGTTGGTTATCTATTGTATATATAGTAGTGTTTATACATTAATCCCACCATCCTTAGCTCCTGAAGCCCCTAGTTGCTGTACTTTCTTCTCTCCACCTTTAAGATCTTCCTATATTTATTATATCTGTGATGTCCAGGTTTCTAGTTGTGGTGAGTGGAGTGAGTTCACACCATTTCTCCTGCTAGAGCAGCGTCAGAAGAAAGTCTTTCTGCTCCATCTTTCTGGATGAGAAATACTAAATATTCTTGATTTTATAGCATGATTGTAGTGCTCATGAGGGTGATGGGCTTGGCTTTCTGCTTCCTTTGGGCTGATTCCTCAGAGAGGCCTGCCCCCGAGGCTTGAGCACAGGCTCATGGAGGCACTGCCCCTCTGTGGGAAATGGGGCTGACTTAGTAGCTGCATGAAAATTAGATAAGGGTTCAGTGGACATCGATTCCCCAGGTGAGGGCGGGGCCAGGACGTAAAATGCAAGGGACCCACTATTTGAAAAGCCACTTAGGAGAGATTTAAAGGTAGATGTGAGGATCCTGTCCTAGGAGAAATGCTTTCAAGGGTCACTGAAGCATCTCTTTGTCTCCTCCATGACTTTCTGGGAACCCTTCCTCCACCCCAGTTCTGCGAGGAGGGTGAGGGAGGAGTAGTAACTAAAGAGGAGTAGAGGGAAGATGGGATTTGGATCTTGTCCTCAGGAAACTTTCTGGCTATTTGGGAGGATTGGCACACACCTGGAACACAGATAGAGACAGGGAGTTAGCGTGGACAGTTGGTATAGTTTAGGGAAGCTGGCCAGAGAGGAGTGGCTAGACCAGGATGTGATCAGAGGTTTTCCAGGGTATCTCTGTGGCAGGTTCCCAAGGAGAGAAGGCCAGTGCGGGAGAGGGGAAGTCAAGGCCACGTAGAAGGAGGGCACTCTCACACTGCATGGCCTTCTGAGTGTGAATACTTGCTTTCAGCCCTTAGGGAATGAGCTCAAGGCCCATGACAGCAGTCTGTATTGAACAGTTTCGCTGAGACACTACGGGTCTGAATCACGACACTGACATGTGGAAAGGAGTCAGTTAGGGAGTGCTCCTGGCTAGGACACTCTATGTCCTCATCACAGCACAGCCTTGTTTCATGGCTGCAAAGTGCAGAGGAAAAAAACCTTTGTGTCTAGTGAAAGGAGGCTGAAAAGATTGCTAAGGACTATTGCTGATAGTGAAATTGAGACTGTCCGTGAAAATGATTATTCTTAAATAGAAAATAGCTTTTTTTTTGTACAAAAAAGAAGAGGAGGTTGAACTTGGCAATTGCTTGGTACAATAATTGTAGAAGCATCATACTGTCATAATACAGAGTAAGGCCAAAATCTGCACAGAAATGGAAAAGAGGGATTGGCAAACTGTTCATTTGAGCACTTGCCTAGTGAAACAATTGCATTTTTATGGAGGAAAGTATGTAATGTGAATGTATTTGGAATTGGGAATTGTGAAACTCTTGGGTCATATACTTTGGTAATATCAAGGCTCTAGTAAAATTCAAATGTCTACCCTCTCCCTCAGAATTTTGAACTAGGTTTCTGTCTTATTAATTTATGACCCCAGAACCTAGATAAGACCTGGGACAGAGTCAGCTCTCAACAGAAATGTGTTAAATGAACAGACAGATGGATGAACAAACACATGAAGGGCTGGCTGGCTGGCTGGACAAACAAATAAGGCCTGCAGAGCTTCGAATGTGGGGTCAGAAGACCAGCCAAAGGAGTTCTCAAGACAGGGCCTAGTGTTTGTTTCCTCTGGGACTCATACAAAGAAAGGCTCATGAAATGTGATCCTCAACTATAACAGCAAACGTATGAGCTCCTGTTTTTCCATTTGTGGAAGGTGGACCCTCACAGCTCCTCTCCAGGACTAGTGAATTAAATGAGCTTCTGTGTATGAGGAACTATTTTAATGTTGGAAAGCACTGCACCAGTGTTAGCCACTGTGAATGGTGGCAATACCATAACTTCAAGGTTAAGGGTGGCAGTGATGGGAGGGTCCAGAACAAAGTCAGTGTGTGTAGCGAAAGGTGTACAGGGCAGCCTGGTTGGCACAGAGGAGCAGGAAACTCCCCTGGGAGGGCACAGAGGGCCCTGCAACCAGAGGACTGGGCCTGGATTCCTGGTGGGCTCGTCTTCCATGGCCCAGGCCAGCCATGAGACTGCCTCCGGGAACCCTGGGAAGCCAGGCCATGGAACCTCTTTCTAACCACATAAAAGCAGCTTAGCCAGGGTCCTGGGTGCAGCCCATCTGATTCTGGTACAGTTGTGAAATCTCTCACAGATGATGCTGTCAATTAAAGGTTTCCCCTCTGCACCCCCGCAATCTGGTCCCCTCACTCCCACGTCCTGGGGAAGGGCAATTTTGAGGCTGTGACAAACTTCCCAAGATCTTTCTAGGGATAATTCAGTCAGCCTAATTATCCCATGTCAATTAGATAAGACTCAAATTACAGGAGCAAGGCTTGCAAGCCTAGTACTCTGGGAGGTTTAAGTTATTTGCCCGGTGTCTCTGATTTTGCTGGGAAAAAATGATTTGCTCCAGGCAAACTAAGCCCACAAATTAGGGCAGTGGCTCCCTCCTGAGCCCTATAAAGGAGGCGTCTGAGACTGCAGGCTGGTAAGCAGCATCACAGCTAAGGGTTGGCATCTCATTCCAGCTCGCTGGCCTCCCCAGCATGAGCCGCCAATTCACCTACAAGTCGGGAGCAGCTGCCAAGGGGGCCTTCAGCGGATGCTCAGTTGTCCTCTCTGGGAGCAGCTGTCCCTCCTACAGGGCAGGGAGCAAAGGGCTCAGCGGGGGCTTCGGAAGCCGGAGCCTGTACAGCCTGGGGTGTGCCCGGAGTGTCTCTTTCAACATGGCCAGCGGCGGTGGGCGGGCAGGGGGCTATGGGTTTAGCCGAGGCCGAGCCAGCGGCTTTGGCGGCAGCATGTTTGGCAGTGTGGTCCTGGGGCCCATGTGCCCATCCCTGTGCCCACCTGGGGGCATCCACCAAGTCATCGTCAACAAGAGCCTCTTGGCTCCCCTCAATGTGGAGCTGGACCCCAAGATCCAGAAAGTGTGTGCCCAGGAGCGGGAGCAGATCAAGGCTCTGAACAACAAGTTTGCCTCCTTCATCGACAAGGTGGGAATTCCTGGAGAATGACAAGGTCTGTGGCAGCTTAGGATAACTAGAAATTCTGAGGCCCAGCTCCTCCTCTCATGGGACCCAGACCAGCTCAGACTCTGGTTGAAAGACAGACTTATAACCTATAATACACCCTAAACTATAAGGCAAGGCAGATGGGGATAGTGGTACGCTAGAACAGTGGTTCTCAAAAGGGGTCTGTGAACCGCTATTGGTCAGCATCACCTTGGCACTTGTTGGAAACACACATTCTCAGGCTCCACCTCATACCTACTGAACCACAAGTTCTGGGAGTGGGGCCCAGAAATCTGTGTTTTAACAAGCCCCCTGGTGATGTCGAGACACTCTCACGTTTGAGGACCACTGAAGAGCAAAGGTGTAGGAGGGTTTGGGAAGGTAAACATTTCCCAAGCTTAGGGGAGCAGGGGAAGCTCACCACAGGTGACAGTGAGGTAGGGCAGTGAAGCATGAATGGGAGTTTGCCAGACAGAGGTGGAGAGAGGCAACCTAAGGAGAGGGAAGAGTCACATGCAGCCTGATGGGACTTGTCTGAAGAATGGGGAGAACTGGGGTTTGTGTGTGTTGAGTGAATGGTGGGAGAGGCCTGGAACACTGGAAAAGCACAAGAAGGGAATTTGGGCTTGACCCTGTAGGTGACGTGGAACCACTGGAGAGTTTTGTGCAAGGGAATGGTGGACTGTTCGTAGACTGCAAATTGAAAAGGCTGGTTCTCCCCCTGGGGAAATGCTCTGAGGTCACAGGCAGCCAGAGATGAAGGCAACATGGGAGGGCCCGAGACCCCAGATCAATTGGATACCGGCCTCTGGCTGGGCTGGGAGAGGCGGTGGTGAAGAAGACAGAGTAGGCAGAGCAGAGGCCAGGCCACCAGAAACCCAGAGAAGGGGTCCTTAAGAGCGTGAAGGCCAGAATGGCCAGATTACATGCCTAAGGACTCACCCAAGAAAGGTGGATCAGGCTAACCATCTACACTGGTCCAGGCAGGTAAGGACAGGTGCATAGGAGATAGATCTTGATGAGGGGCAAGCGAGGATAGTGAGGCCCCTCCTGACGTCAGTGGCTGCTCCCCAAAAGAGAACTGCAGTCAGACAAAGGACCTGGGTGGGAAGGGGTAGGAGAGTCATTTTCTGAGGGATGAGGCTACGTAACGTAAGGGAACACAGCTACTGTCCAGGAAAGAAAATTCCCTGGCCTCTTGCCATTGACTATTGGTTGGCTGGATTCCAGGTGAGGTTCCTGGAGCAGCAGAACCAGGTGCTGGGGACCAAGTGGGAGCTGCTGCAGCAGCAGGATCTGAACAACTGTAAGAACAACCTGGAGCCCATCCTCGAGGGTTACATCAGCAACCTGCGCAAGCAGCTGGAGACGCTGTCTGGGGACCGGTTGAGGCTGGACTCGGAGCTGAGGAGCATGCGTGATGTGGTGGAGGATTACAAGAAGAGGTGAGTGGAAACCTGTGCCCAGGCTGACTGCCTCCTGGGCCCGGGCTTTCCCCACAGGCACTAGGATGTATGCCTCTGGCCTCAGGGCCACTGAGCTCAGGTGAGAGTGACCCATCCTGAGATCTTCTGCCCAGACAGGATCAGGGCCTTCTCTGGGTGGCCAGGTGGATTAGAGAGTGGACAGCCAGCATTTCAGGCAGTGGTGAGGCTGCCCTAGTTGGTGACTCTCTTGCTCCCCATTCACAAGAGCCCAGTTGCACATACCATAGCGGCTCAGGTCCTAAGCTTGTTCAAGTTGCCCCCAAGTTCCCAGGAACCTCTCAGCTGGGCAGGGAGCTGGACTTTCCATTGGGCTTCCTCTCACTTCCCTCAGATCCTAGACATTTAGGCCATGTTCCTTCCTCCTGTCCAAGAGGACAGTCTGACTTCCTTGGGACTCATGCTTGGCAATGGGGTGAAGTTATTGATAGGGGTGTCAGGCAGCTGGGGTGACACAAAAATCATGACTGAGAGAGGGGCAGCGGTGTGTTCCTGTGATTTGGACAGAGTGGGAGGAGGAAGAACCTTTTCACTCTCCAGGCTTCAGAGGAAATCTAGACCCAAGCCATCCAGCCCCCAGGTCCAGGAGGAGGTTGCTTCAAACCCTGCCCATGACGCTGGCCACATAGTCCTAATGAGTTGGACAGATTTGCAAAAATGTAAAATAATATCTATTAAAAGGTACATAACATGGGCATCTCATCTCTTCTTTCATGATAACACTCCCACACACACCCACACCCACACACACCCTTCTCATCGTGATGCTTCTCCTGCAGGTATGAGGAGGAAATAAACAAGCGCACAACTGCTGAGAATGAATTTGTGGTGCTTAAGAAGGTGAGGACAGGATGCATGTCCCTCGGTCCAGCAGGGTGAGGAGTGTAGGGGGTGAGGGAGGTGAATCAGAGGAAAGACTGAAGTCTCTACCCCCTGCAGAAGGGCCTAGAGCTGAAGGGCCACAGAGAAGGTGGAGGGATTTGCGGCCTGGGGGCACCTTGATGTTTATCTAGCAACTTCACTTTGTCCAGGCCTATGTCTTGTGTAAATGGCAGGAGTGCAGACATGGACAGTCACTCCCAGGCCATGCCCATGGTGGCCTAGGGAACAGCATATGCTTTGAGAAGGGCTGTAGGTTCACCTTCAGCTCTGACCATGGTGTGGCTGACCATAGGGAGGTAGGGCTCTCTCCCATACTCTCTTTGAGATAGAGTAGGCAGTAAAAAGATTCCATTCTTGGATGGGGCAAGAGGAGTTCCAGGGGCATAAGGAACCTGCTCAGGGTCTTGCAGTGAGATCGGGTGGGGGTCACTTCTTGATCCTTGTGTCTTGACTCCATTTTCTGGGGCAGCTAGTCACTGATCTGGGTGTCGGGGGCCAGCACCTGGGAGACCCCTGTCTGGGCTTGAAGAAGGGCAATGTCAGGGGCTCTCTGGATTCCCCTAGGACGTGGATGCGGCGTACATGAGCAAGGTGGAGCTGCAGGCCAAGGTGGATGCCCTGGAGAGAGAAATCAAGTTCTTTACGTGCCTGTACGAGGGAGTAAGTCTCCCCCAGTTCCTGTCCCTATCCTGGCTCCATCGTCTGGAAGGACAGATGTGTGAATGAGTGGTTACTAACTCATCAGGAGCTTTAAGAGCCCAGGGAATCTTCAGTGTTGGGATGCTGGGAGCATTGTAGAGTAAAGCAAGAGTGACATCAATCTTGGTACATCCGATGATGTGTGCCATCCACTCCAGCCTGGCCACCAGCTGTCCCCTCTCACATCCTTCAGGAAGCCATGGGGCCCTAAGGGGTCCCCACTGACCCTCAGCCAAGCATATTCTCACTTCTGCTTGTCTTCTCTTTGCGGCTTGGGAATTTCCTTGGGTCTTAGGCACGAGCCCCCAGGGATGGAGGTGAAAGTCCTCACATCCTTTCTCCCACCTCTGTGACCATCTGGTTTCAAGCCTCAGCCTGTTGGCCCATTCATGGGCTCTCAAATATCCTTACTGTCCCTTGCGTGGTGGCCTGGCTCTCTCCCCTCCACCTTCTGCACTCCTGACTGATTTCAGGTGACAGTTATGGGGGTTGGTTTCTTCTTGGGCTACTTCAAAACCATCCAGCAGTTTTAGATGTGGTGTTGGAACCTCGGGACCAGTGAACTCCATTCTTGGAAGTTTTGGGGACCACAGCTTGAGTTTATTTGGGAGGGTCTGGGGGGCTCCCTGCTGGGGCAGGCCCATCACCTTGGCGCATTCTTCTGCTCACAAAAGGCACTTGAAGCTTCCTTGTTGCCCCTGCAGGAGATTGCTCAGATGCAGTCCCACATCAGTGACACATCTGTCATCCTGTCCATGGACAACAACCGGAACCTGGACCTGAATAGCATCATTGCTGAGGTCAGGGCCCAGTGTGAGGACATTGCTCTCAAGAGCAAGGCGGAGGCCGAGGCGCTGTACCAGACCAAGGTGAGCTGCACACCTCCCCAAGGTCATGTGTTCCGGGGCCTCTGGTCCATCCCGTGACCCACCATGGCCCACATGCTCGCTGGGAGCACAGCATTGTCCAGGGTGCTGGGGAAGCCCCAGAGGAGGAAGAGATGGCAGCTCTGTCCTTAGGAACCATGAAGCCATCAGAGAAAACACACAGCTGAGTGCAAATGAGTGTGTCACAGAAACACGAACCTTGGGGAGACAGAGGTTAGGGAACTAGGTCTGGGTGGGGCAAGTCGGGAGCCACGTCCTTAGAGGCAGAGAGTTTTGAACTAATTCTGGGAAGAAGGAAAACGTGAGTAGTTAGCATCTCAACTCCCTTGCTAATGACAATAAATTAAGGGGTCTCATCTGAGATCAGGTCACTCCTATCTTTTCATTCAAGTCCAACTCCAAGGAGAAAGGGGGAGGTTTGAGTCCCTTAGATCGTGACTCCTCTCATGGGTTGTGGGTGGGGAAATGAGTCTTCAGATAATTTAGTTTCTCAGATCAAGATGGCGACTTCCTAATTGTCCTTGAGGTTTATCAGGCTCCTTCTCAAGGGAAACCCACACTCGTGAGACCTTATCTTGCCCTTCCCCCTGCCCCCTTGCTACCCCAGGGGCAGAAAGATTTGACCTGCAAGGGTGTGAGGAAGGGAGGCTTTCATGGCCTAGAAAACAACTCAGGCCAAGGCTTCTTGATAAAGGTGCAAACTCAAGTCCCCAGTCCCCAAATCCTTCTGCATTCCAGCTTCCAGCCAGGATCAGGGATGGCTATGTGGCCCAATCATTCTGGATTGTCAGTGACCAGTGCTTAATCCCAGATTCCTTCTAGAAGAATTAGGTATAAACATAACATGGGTTCATTTTTTTCTTGAGGTTACCCACACCAGGATTTCTCCAGCTCAGGGCAAGCACTCACTGAGCAGAATGAAATCAGTGTCATCCCAGAAACAGTACTGTGAATACTTATTATTACTCCTCTTTTGAAGGTGAAGAAGTGGGGTTCAAGGAGTTTAAATAACTTTCCAAGCTCATTTAGCTGATAAGTGATGGGGCTGGGTCTGAATCTACATGTCTGATGTTCCATAGCGTTTAGACAGAAAGTCAGGAGGTGACTCTGGTTGAGGAGGATTTATGAGAGGGGCTCGGGGTGGCTTGGGAGTTGAATGGCAGGAGTTTAATCTCCTGTCTCAGGAGGAGACGACTCGGTGTCAGAATCAGGGACTTAGTGCCCTGGTGAGGAGGGCTACTGTGCAGAGATGCAGAAGGCCACCTGACCTGGCACCAACGATAAAACACAGGAGCACAGTGAGAAGTGCCCCCTACCTTCCAGGGAACCCTGACTCTAGGACCATGCTGGAGCCAGATATTAGACAACCCCTCAGAGACAGACAGGCAGCACACAGTCACTGGAGTTCTGGATGTCACATGTTCTTTGTGTTCCCCTTATGTCACTTCTCAAGGTCATCTAGCTGGTAGGTGAGGGAGATTACCGTATTCTGGGGTAAAAATGGAGTACTCTCTGTTGATTACTCAATGGATGACATCAAATGCAGGAATAATCCCAAACTAATAGATGACTCCAAATTCATGACCCATGGTGACAGGATATAACCAAATCTACCCCCACACTCCCATACACACAAAATGCGCCTCCATGTCGAGCAAGACTGCCAGTAGCCTGGAACTCAGCTGAGCTATGAAGGGGGGGAAGTCCCAGAAAAAATAGGTTGGTGGCTCATCAGTTCCCTCTTTGGTTCACTCATTCATTTATTCACCAGACCTCTTTTCTAGCCAGACTCTGTGTTAGATACTGGGAATTCAGAAATAAAACTGAAGGTCCCTGCTTCCCAGTCATTCTGAGTCTGATGGGAAAGACATTGAAATGTGTGGTCACAGTACAGAGTGGTAAGATCTACAGACTGGCATGCTAGGGACTATGGGCACAGATGGGTACCCAAGCAGGGACCAGTGAAGGCCTCCTGGAGAAAGTGAGTCTGCCCTGGCTGAGTGGACCTGATTAGGGGAAAAGAGAGGATGGATGGGGGAGGGTTTTCTAGCAGGAGGGAGGAGCTCGTGCACAGACTCAGAGATTTAAGAGCACATGGGCTCCTTATGGAACCTGAAACTGTTTGGCAGAGGTGCGGAACCGGGTAGGTGATGGATGAGGGCAGTAAGAACTGAGCCTGAAGAACCTAATAGAGTCAGATCTCAAGGCACCTTGATGCCAGGCTAGGAGTTGTTTGAATTTTACCTTGACTTTGAGGAGCTATCGGCACAGAAGTATCATAATCAAAGTTGTGTGTTGCAAAGCTGCAGTGTAGAGGGTGTGAGACTTTCAACTGTCCTTATAGCTAAAACCTTCAGTGAGATCATCTCTGCTGAAGGCAGATAAATCAAGCCAAAGAACAGATGTCTGAGTGGGAGGCTGTTGATAGGCCTGGTGAAGCAGGGACCCCTACCTATTTCTGCCACACTCCCCAGGCAAAGGCACTGCCTGCTAGGCTGAGCTTAGGTTCCTGTGTTGGCCCCTCTCACCCTAGTTCCAGGAGCTGCAGCTGGCGGCCGGTCGGCATGTGGATGACCTCAAACACACCAGGAATGAGATCTCAGAGCTGACCCGGCTCATCCAAAGGCTGCGCTCAGAGATTGAGAGTGTGAAGAAGCAGGTGAAGGGGCTTTGGGGTTTCCTGGCTCACTTCCAAGGGAGGGTGAACTGTCAATCACACACTCTCCCCCTGTGTCCCTTCTCAGGGTCTTCCATCTCAGAACTCCTTTCCTCAGATCGAGCCTCTGTTCTCATCCTTCCACACTTAGCTCTCACCTGAATCCTGGAACAATTGGAAAGGCCTTTCCAGAAAGCAAAGCGGCTGAGAATAACAAGCCTCTCAGTTGCAGGTTGACAGGCCACTAACTCCATGGGTGTGGCTTTGCTCTAGGAAGTGGGCAGAATAGAGCATGGTCCAACCACAACGAGCACTTGGAGGGGGGCAGTGAAGGGAAGCTCAAGGTACCTTAGAACTCAGGGGGCAATGCCACCTCCTGGTCCTCAGTGCTCCAACCTGGAGACAGCCATCACTGACGCTGAGCAGAGGGGCCACTGTGCCCTGAAGGATGCTCAGGCCAAGCTGGATGAGCTGGAGGCCGCCCTGCTCCAGGCCAAGGAGGAGCTGGCCAGGATGATGTGTGAGTACCAGGAGCTGATGAGCACCAAGCTGGCTCTGGACATCGAGATCGCCACCTACCGCAAACTTCTGGAGGGCGAGGAGTGCAGGTAGGTGATGGGAGGGCTCTTAGAATGTTAGGGCTGGAAGGACTTTTGGAATCCTCTGACTTAATTTCCCAGGTGTGGGTGGCAGGCTGCTGGAGAGGTTGGAGATACTTTTTAGGTCACCTACAGACATAGCCTTAAACAGCATCCTGTCAGATAATAAGAGGTGATTTCCTTTACGGTTTTCTTTCCAGTCTTCAGACTACAACAAGGAGAAAGCTTCAGCGTGGTGCTCTTGTGTATTTGACACTGACCTGACACTTGGAAATATCTCTATTAGTAAAGAGATGGTAGATCCTAGGTTCAAAGTCTCTGAGCAGACAACAATATCTAGCCAAATTTTTTTTGTTTTATTTATTTTCACTGCTACTGTTTTTGTCTTTTTTTGGTCCAGCGATACTGGTTTTCTATGTACCCTGTTGATATAAAACTTCCTTTTAAGAGAAATACATTTTTTTGTCACAGAAGACAGTCAATGAAAAATACTAAACGTATAACAGTATGAGTTATATGTGGTCATAGCAACAGTTGAAAGGGTAGTACATGAAGTGTTGACACTTGAAATCCCCATTCTAACCTAGCATTATTTTATGAATGAGACTCACAGAAGAGAACTTATTGGATCTAAAGTCATAAAGTTAGTTCCTTAGTGGCAACTCTTGATGCTAGTATTTCTACACATGTATTTATTCAGACAGTAGCCTCATAGGGATGAAGAAGTGGGCTGACGAGAAACACAGCAGGAGGGCCCCTGGGAGGTGGTGTTACCACAGGGGCTCCAAGGTTGCAAGGTCACACATCTCCTAAGAGGAAAGACCAGGGAGAGGTGCTTAGAGTCACCCAGGGCAGTTCATGCCACCTGGCCAGCTGGAGGACTTGTGGAGGCTGCGCTAGCCTGGCTGACGGTTGCAGGCTGGGGTGAGGGTAACTCAAGATTCCGTGTGATGGAGATTCACCTGTGCTTTTGTCCCCTTGCAGGATGTCTGGAGAATACACCAATTCTGTGAGCATATGTGAGTATTTCACACTTCTGAAAGAGTATTTTTAGCCTATTAATGAACACAAAGGAAGTGGTCCCCTACCACCAGGACCCCCATGGAACAGCCTGGGTTCTCCCTGCTAGAGCGACATTGTCCTAATTTCCTGTGCTGAGACCTGCAGCCTCTTCCTTGATGGGGTCTGCTTCCCATCACATTCTGACATTTCACACTTCCCCATTTCTGGCCCCTTCCCCAGAAACCTCACTCATAAGACTCTCAGCCCCGCTCTCTTCTGCCGCCCCCTCAATCCTGCCTTTGCTGCATGCCGGAAGCTGTGAGTAGGAAGAAGGGCACCTCCTCACCCGGAGTGAGACCCGGGTGTGCACAGAAACATCGTGCACAAGCAGTCGAGATGCTGCCCTAAAGGATTCAGCCTGGTCTCCTGAGAGAAGCCGGCAAAAACTCTCCTGTATCAAGCACTCAGGAAATTCTTTGGAAAAAAATTAAGAATGTCTTAAGTTAAACGCAAGATTTGCTGGCTTACATGATGCTTAGGCAGCATCTGCTCTTTGGGGGAAGTCCCTGCTACTCCTGTTTATTCAAAGAAGGAGAAGGCACTGGGCTTGTGGGTCCTGTGGGATCTGGGCTGATTCTCCTGGTGCTTGAGCTGCTCAGGAATTGAGCATATGTCTAAAGCCAAGTCCCCCGTTGATGTGGAGTATGACTTAGGAGGGACACATTTAATCTAGGTAGAGCTGGGAGGCTGGAGAAGACTTTGGGTCAGCCCTGTCCTGGGACATGCACTTATTAGTCCTGCCTCTGTCTTCCACAGCCGTCATCAGCAGCTCCATGGCTGGGACTGCAGGCACAGGAGCCGGCTTTGGGTACAGCGGCAGCGGCACCTATG
The DNA here is from genome assembly GCF_014754425.2 of Oryx dammah. NCBI lineage: Eukaryota > Metazoa > Chordata > Mammalia > Artiodactyla > Bovidae > Oryx > Oryx dammah. The sequence continues at coordinate 89,870,139 of NW_024070213.1, read as the reverse complement.
GCTATCGGCCCAGCTCTGTCGGCGGGGGCTATGGCTTCCTGCTGGGGGGCTGTGTCACTGGCAGTGGGAACTGCAGCCCCCGTGGGGAGGCCAAAACCAGGTTGGGGAGTACAAGTGAAATCAAGGACCTGCCGGGAAAGACCCCAGCTCTGAGCTCACCCACCAAGAAGACCCCAAGATAAAGTGAAAGACAGCTGTCCAGACAGCTTGCTTTGGTTTCTCCTGGACTCCCTTCAGGAAATTCCTCCATCACATTTGTCGTCACCTCCTCCTTGCTTTTCCTCACCACTGTCATCTCCTCTCTCGAAACTCTCTGCCTTAGTCTTTCTTAATGAGGAGTCAGGATGCTAGCCCATCCTTCTGCCTCTATACTAAGAGGCTTCTTAATGCAGCCTTCCCTTCCTGAAGAATTGCCAGGGATAAAGACTTGACCCTTTCCTGGCTGTAAGCCCCTCGCAGATGAAGCTTTTGTCTCAAGGGCAATCCCAGTCCTCCTGCTTCCCCTTCTGTGCCCTGGTTTTGGTAGTTATTTGGCCATGTGCTCCATGGGTACAGACCATTACAGGTCCATTGACAGATCTGCAAGGACGGTCTCTTCTTAGATCAGCATCAGCTCTGGGGAAACCCTTGGTCATTAGCTGTATTTACCTTGCATAGTCCCTGCAGACTACAGCCAGGAGAAACCCTGCTGACTGGCCCGTCGGTGAAAGGATTTGTGCTCTCAGCATGTGCGTTCTTGTCCTCGTTCAGGCCTTTCTTCCCTGCTTCCTCATCTTACCAATAAATTTGTACAACTCATGCTGCCTCTCTCTCCTAAGGGAATCTACCTCTTAGGCAAAATTTCTTCTGTAAATAGAGGTCAATGTCCTGGTACCTGAGACTTGATGTCTTTCAAAGAACCCCAAAGTAACCTTTGAGCTGAATGAAAGACATCCTTGCATGGATGGCAGGACCCCACGGTCACCTTCATTGGATTTTGTGATACTGAGGATTCATCTCTGTCCCCCATCTCCAGCAGATGAACCTTTGAAGTCACGCTTTTCTCAGGTCAATGCATGGATGAATGGAAAATCTTTGAGAACATCCAGATTGTTGGGACAGACAGGGAGCCAACATTTGTCTCGTGGCAAAATTTAAAACCGGCCAAACAGAAAAACAAATATCGTATATTAACACATATATATGGAATCTAAAAAAATGGTACAGATGACCCTATTTGCAAAGCAGAAATAGAGATACAGTCATAGAGAACAAATGACCTAGATGGAAAGGCAATCCAAAAAAGAGAGGATATATGTATATGCATAGTGGATTCACTTTGCTTTATAGCAGAAATGAACACAACATTGTAAAGCAACTATACTCTAATTAAAAGAAAAATTGGCCAAGAGGCAGCAGAAGGCCGGTTCCAGAAAACCTGGGGCTCAAGTTTTGGCTGTTCATTGTTCTCTGGACAAAGATCAAAGGCAGATTCTGTTTTAATTAATGACCCAGGTTCTCTTGATCCGTGGGGAAGTTTTACTGGGTTGAGGTGGATGTGAATGAACATGTACGTATGTATGAGTTGTGTTTAAGCGTGGGGGCCATCTCTGTTACATGTCACTCAACTTCCAAAACACTCATGTGCTCAGAGCTTTCTCATAGGCCCCCAGGCCAAAATCATGCTGGCAGCATGCAATAGGAAGCAAAAAGTAAGTGAGAGACCAGCACACATTGAGACCAGGGCTCACAGGTACATCTGAACAGGGTCACTATGTGTCCAGAGAGAGTCCTAGAGTTCAAGCTGATAGCCTTGAATTCAGATTCAATCCCTGCAGCTAAGTGGTGATCATGGGCAAAGCTTTCAACCTCTTTGAGCCTCATTTCTGTAGCTATAAAGTAAGCAGAATTAACTACCAGATTGTAGTTAGGCTAAAATGAGGCAATATGAAGACGTTCTGTGCAATTCCTGGTACAAAGCTCATGCTTAATAAATGTTAAGTGGAAACAGAATCTTGTTCTTGATCTTTGTGGTTCAAAACATAATGAGCTCACTGAAAGGTGTTTAGCTGCTGGTAAAGCAATTAACAAAATCTAAACTTTAACGAAACCATCTTATAAACTATATGCAGTTTATTGATTGCCCAAAGGAGAACTGGCTGGCTGAATAACTAGTCACAGGGAAGACACTCTTGGGGCCAGTAAAGAAATGGGTGGTCAAATCAAGGAATATTTAGGAAGTAGCTATCACATGCCTGGCATGAGTTAGTGTTGAGGATATAGTGATATAGAAAAAGGTCCACGCTCCCCAATAAGTCCTGGTTGCCCATTATATATAAAGCACTTTGTTAGAAATGGGGACTGTGCCTGGGAGTTAAATAGGTTTTCCCTCTCCTCATGTCAAGAGAAACAAAATGAATATACATATACAGCAAAAAGGTCTATGTGAAGAACAGATAATATCAGCAAAACAGATTATATATATATATATATATATATCCATTTCCATCTTTCTATCATCCTCAGTTCAGTTCAGTTCAGTTGCTCAGTTGTGTCCGACTCTTTGAGACACCATGGGCTGCAGCACACCAGGCCTCCCTGTCCATCACCAACTCCCAGAGCTTGCTCAAACTCATGACCATTGAGTCGGTGATACCATCCAACCATCTCATCCTCTCCTCCTGCCTTCAGTCTTTCTCAGCATCAGGGCATTTTCCAATGAGTCAGTTCTTTGCATTTATCATTCTAGTTGTCGATTAATCTGATGAAACGAAAGGGTTGGAGGATTATAACTAGGTCTCAAACAAAATGATTATGTCTTCTTTCAAAAAGCTTGGAATGAATATGTGAATGTATCCTCTTGTACTGTCAAAGAAGCAAGGCAATGGCATTTCCAGGCTATGACTTGATCTTTAGGTATATATCTAAATATTATCACTGCTGCTGCTGCTGCTGCTGCTGCTGCTGCTGCTACTAAGTCTCTTCACTACATATTCTCAAATAGGAAAAAATAGTTTTCATTTAAATAAAATATATACAACTTTTTTCATTTCTAATGTGAAAAAGAAAATCACTTTATCATAAAAGATGGGAATAAAGTCAACAAAAAATTATTTGGGGAGAAGAAAAAGAAAAGGGACCAAACTCTTAATGAGGGTCTTCTTAGTGGTGTTAGTGGTAAAGAAACCATCTGCCAATGCAGGAGACATAAGAGATGCAGGTTCAATCCCTGGGTTGGGAAGATCCCCTGGAGGAGGAATTGGCAAACTACTCTAGTATTCTTGCCTGGAGAAACCCCATGGACAGAGTAACCTGGCAGGCTACAGTCCATAGGGTCGCAAGAGTTGGGCATGACTGAAGCAATTTAGCATGAACTTTTAATGAAGATATAACCACAAAAAAATGTAACTATAACCCAGGTGGGATATGGGCAACATAAGAAATCAGAGGCAGCACAGAGGAGAGTGGGAACTTCAAGGAGGTCAGGGGAGGCTGGCAGAGGAGGCATCACCTATGGAGTTTTGAGAGGATGGAGCTTACTAGGCAGACAAGAGGAAGAAGTGGGCATTGTACCCAGGGGCACTAGATGGTATAAGCAGGTCACGGTTGCCCGAGTGTGAAGAGGAAGGCTGAAGAGTTTCCGAAGGTGGAGAGGGAGAGGCCAGTGGCACCTGAAACTGAGGAGACAGGCAGCAGCCACATCAGAGAGGCCTTGTGTCTGCTAAGGAGCTGGGATTTCATGCTGTAGAGCTCATGGGAAAAGCCTAGATCTTGGGTGTCAGATAGACCCAACTGAGGTCCTCCTCCACCACTCACTGTGTGACTTAGGCAAGCTACTTCTGTCCCATGAGTCTCAGTGTCCTCAGGTGTAAAAAGGGGTTAATAATAGTAGTTCCCTTGTAAAGCTGTCATGAGAATTACACTTAGTGAGAGAATGTAGGAGAATTCTTTAATTTAGTGACTGCCACATAGTATGTGTTCCATAAATGGTTGTTAATAAATCACTGTTACTATTATAGCTCTTAGTATTACTAGGATAGACTCTTCTTTCAAGAAGCTTAAGTGAGAGGGAAAGTAGAGAAGGTCTAATAACTAAGGATAAAGAGTATTGTCTATTAAGAGAGATTTCTATCACTTAACTTCTATGCTTGGATTCAGGTAATCAACACTGACGGCCTCCATGGGAAAACCTTGAAATCTCAGTGGTTTAACTTGACTTGAAAAGGGTTCATTTCTCATTCCCAGTCTAAGGCGTCTCATGTATATCGTTGTGACAGTGGATGGGAGCCTAGGCTCTTGTGTTCTGTAGCCCTGTCACTTGGCACACCCGGTTTCCAGAGTTACTAGGATAGGAGAAAAGAGAGATTCGAGAAGTATGCAGGCTGCTGACTGCCTCACTCTAGGAATGACACACTTCAGTGCCACCACGGCCCCAATCTCCAGCCAAATCCCAAAGGAGGCTGGGAAATGGGGAGGAGCCAAGTCCACTTGGTAAGCACTGGCAGGCGCGGATACAACCTTCCTCAATGTAGGGACAGACATCAGTTACCACCATTGAGTGGTGTTGGGGTGATGCTGGCATCTGCCCTCCAGTCCACGTAAACAGCTTCCTTTTGGTTTTGGCAGTGTAGCGGGAGACATGTTGCTATAAACCATATCAGTCTGCATATTATATTTATTATACTTAGATCTCCTTCAGGTGTTTAAGGAGATACTGTAAATTTGTTTGGGTTTGGAAATTTGTCTACTTAATAGTGGGCTAGAGAAAACTTGTTCAGTATTTCTTAAAGTATATTCCTTAAAACCCTGATTCCTATATTTGGTCAAGAAGAGGGGCTCTATGACCTAAAAAAAGGTTTGGAAAGCTTTGAGGTTTTTTTTTATTAATTTTTATAACAGTACTTTATTTCTTATACGTAAAATCAGCATTCTATTTTTTTCCCAATTTTTTTTTTAAAAAAAAAAAAAAACAACACTCATACTAACAGTGGGAAGGGGGAAGGGAAATATTGGGGTGGGAGGTACACACTTTCAGGTGTAAGGTAGACTCAAAGATATATTGTATAATGGGGGAAGATAGCCAGTGTTCTGTAATAATTGAAAATGTTAAGTAAAATTTTTTAAAAACTCACTTATAAAAATTATATATAGCTTTTATTATGTTGAGGTATGTTCCTTCTATTCCTGCTTTCTGGAGGGTTTTTTTTTTTAATCATAAATGGATGTTGAATTTTGTCAAAGGCTTTCTCTGCATCTATTGAGATAATCATATCATTTTTATTTTTCAATTTGTTAATGTGGTATGTTACATTGATTGATTTGCAGATATTGAAGAATCCTTGCACCCCTGGGATAAAGCCCATTTGGTCACGATGTATGATCTTTTTAATATGCTGTTGGATTCTGTTTGCTAGAATTTTGTTAAGGATTTTTGCATCTATATTCATCAGTGATATTGGCCTGTAGTTTTCTTTTTTTGTGGCATCTTTGTCAGGTTTTGGTATTAGGGTGATGGTGGCCTCAGAGAATTAGTTTGGAAGTTTACCTTCTGCAATTTTCTGGAAGAGTTTGAGTAGGATAGTTTAGCTCTTCTCTAAATTTTTGGTAGAATTCAGCTGTGAAGCTGGGCTTTTGTTTGCTGGAAGATTTCTGATTACAGTTTCAATTTTGGTGCTTGTGATGAGTCTGTTAAGATTTTCTATTTCTTCCTGGTTCAGTTTTGGAATGTTGGACTTTTCTAAGAATTTGTCCATTTCTTCCAAGTTGTCCATTTCATTGGCATATAGTTGCTGATAGTAGTCTCTTATGATCCTTTGTATTTCTGTGTTGTCTGTTGTGACCTGATCAATGGAACAAAATAGAAAGCCCAGAGATAAATCCACACACCTATGGACACCTTATCTTTGACAAAGGAGGCAAGAATATACAATGGAGAAAAGACAATCTCTTTAACAAGTGGTGCTGGGAAAATTGGTCAACCACTTGTAAAAGAATGAAACTAGAACACTTTCTAACACCATACACAAAAATAAACTCAAAATGGATTAAAGTTCTAAACGTAAGACCAGAAACTATAAAACTCCTAGAGGAGAACATAGGCAAAAACACTCTCCGACATAAATCACAGCAGGATCCTCTATGAACCACCTCCAAGAATATTGGAAATAAAAGCAAAAATAAACAAATGGGATCTAATTAAAATTAAAAGCTTCTGCACAACAAAGGAAACTATAAGCAAGGTGAAAAGACGGCCTTCAGAATGGGAGAAAATAATAGCAAATGAAGCAACTAACAAAGAATTAATCTCAAAAATATACAAGCAACTCCTGCAGCTCAATTCCAGAAAAATAAATGACCCAATCAAAAAGTGGGCCAAAGAACTAAATAGACATCTCTTCAAAGAAGACATACAGATGGTTAACAAACACATGAAAAGATGCTCAACATCACTCAGTATCAGAGAAGTGCAAATCAAAATCACAATGAGGTACCATCTCACTCAGGTCAGAATGGCTGCAATCCAAAAGTCTACAAGCAATAAATTCTGGAGAGTGTGGAGAAAAGGGAACCCTCTTACACTGTTGGTGGGAATGCAAACCAGTACAGCCACTATGGAGAACAGTGTGGAGATTCCTTAAAAAACTGGAAATAGAACTGCCTTATGACCCAGCAATCCCACTGCTGCCTGTGTGCCCCAATGTTCATCACAGCACTGTTTATAATAGCCAGGACATGGAAGCAACCTAGATATCCATCAGCAGATGAACAGATAAGAAAGCTGTGGTACATATACATAATGGAGTATTACTCAGCCATTAAAAAGAATACATTTGAATCAGTTCTAATGAGGTGGATGAAACTGGAGCTGATTGTACAGAGTGAAGTAAGCCAGAAAGAAAAACACCAATACAGTATACTAACGCATATATATGGAATTTAGAAAGATGGTAATGATAACCCTGTATGTGAGACAGCAAAAGAGACACAGATGTATAGAATAGTCTTTTGGACTCTGTGGGAGAGGGCAAGGGAGGGATGATTTGAGAGAATGGCAGTGAAACATGTATATTATCATATGCAAAATGAATTGCCAGTCCAGGTTTGATGCATGATACAGGGTGCTCAGGGCTGGTGCACTGGGATGACCCAGAGGGATGGGATGGGGAGGGAAGAGGGAGGGGGTTCAGGATGGGGGACACATGTACACCCAAGGTGGATTCATGTCAATGTATGGCAAAACCAATATAATATTGTAATTAGCCTCCAATTAAAATAAATAAATTTATATTTTAAAAATTACATGCTTATATTAGAAAGTTCAAAAATATAAAAAAAGAATTAGAATTTCACTTCCCAGTTGAGAAAGCACTGAGTGTTTTTCACTCTGGTGCAGCACTAGCACTAAGTATATTAATGGATCCTGGAATAAGATGCTTCCTTAACTCTTTTCTTTCTTTTAATCCAGCATGGAATCCACCCCTACAGTTTTTTCTACATGATATCTATTAATTTCCTTAGAACTAGTGTTCTGGGACAGAAGAGACCCACTGGCAAATCCTTGCTTAAAGAGTTTCGTGCATGGTAGACTGCTGAACTCTAGTTTCAAAGGGTGCTATTTCTGGCCCCATCTAACAATCCAGGGGTTGCTGTCTCTCAGAACTAGTGGCAGAGATGGTCACAGGGCCTGAGGTGACACAGTGAGCTGCCGTCAGGGGCAGGTGCAATGAGAACCCTGCTTATCAGGCTTCAGCCACATTTTGACCTGCCCATATCCTCACATATCTGATGTCTCTGAAGCCTGGATGTGTCACTTTTGCCTTTTCATACTCTCTAAGGTGAGCCTGAGGGTTGAGGAATTCTTGATTCATCCAGCCAGTTGACCCTTCACTGGAGGATAAGAAAAGGTCATTTACCTGTTCCCTTACCTGTTCCTGCCTAGGGGTGGCCAGCACCTAACTCTGGGCAGAAATGGCTTGGTCTCAGATGGCTAAGTGTCTCAGCTTCTTAGAAGGTGTCCGGAAAAAGGGAGACTTCAAAGGCTCCCTTTGAAAGCCAATTCTATATAAGTCTCTCCTGCTTCAATTTAAAACGTTTTTTAAACTCAGTGACCAGAACTTATAAACTAATTGTGTTCATGGGGTTGGGGTTGGGGGGGTGGTGGTGGAAACAACCACTGGCTAAAATCATGGGGCAGAGGGAGAAATCTCATGAAATAATGGAAAGCACAATCCTGAGTTTCTTGAAGGGCCTAATGATCACCCATTCACACTGATGTCCTTCCCTTTTCCAGAGGGAACGGACTACAGCATCTCCCTTAGGTAGCAAAGAGAGCCCACCCCTTGCCCCCCAGAACACCCCAGACTCCTCTATCTGTTTATCTGTGGCTGGCGCCACCTTCCAGCACTCACCAGTGTCCCCAGAGCCTTGTTCCCTGTGGGGTAAACACCTTGGCTGTTATTATGTTCTGTGATTGGCTCAGTGGAGGCTTTGTCAGTCATCTACCCCTAGGCACTATCTGGCTGGCCCATTAGGGTCCCAAGGGAAGCTGAGGCTCCACCGAAGAACAGAAGACACAACACGAGCTTCATCGTGACCTCCAGTCTGTTTCACATTTTTCCTGAATGTCTCTGATGCCAAGGTCTTGGCTGAACCCGGGGGAGCAGGGAGGGAAGGACCTTAATCCAGAGGGACCTGTCAATCTGATGGAGGAATGGGACAGAGTTCTAGGGCTCAGATAGACTGAGCTATAAGAGCAATGGAACAGAACCCCCTGGATGCCAGAGGAGCAGGAGGGAGCTGTTTCTCAGGGAAGAGAAGAATTGAAGGCAACTCCAGTTGGAAAAAAAAGGAAGTTGAGTTAGATCAAAGAAAGATGCTCCTGAGCTTACATGGAGTCAGGTTCTAGAACTGAGTTCTTAATTTCAGACTAGGGGAGTCATCCTTGGCCTTTCCTGATCTGTTCCTGAGAGCCCATCTTGTGTTGATCCAGAATCAGAGATGTCAGGGCAGCAAATGTCCTGACCGAAGTTTCCTTGATTGGAGGAATGATCCTCTTCTATTATTAAAAACAAAACGTAAAACTCAAACAAACAAACCAAAGACAAAACAAATCAAAAACCTCCAAACCAAACCAAACAACAATGAAACAACCCCCAAACCTCAAGAAAGGCCGTCTTCCTAAAGTTCTCCCGTGCCATCTCCCCAGGCCGTCTTCTTCCCTCCATCCTCGATAACATCTCCCCAACTCTTGTTCCAGAAATGCTTTTCTGGAGAAAGCTTTTAGCTCTGGCCCAAAACCATCTGCCAGCACTTGTGACCAGAGCTCTCACTAGCCTTGTTTGTCACCGTGTCTGGTCTCCCAGATTGAGAAGTCCTTGCAGATGGATCAGAAGTTTCTACACTTGGAACTTCCTTCTGGGCAGACAGCAGGGGACAGACTAAGGAGGACTCTCTGGAATATTCTTGACCTTGTTCATGTCCTTCTGAAGCAGAACCAGCCTGGACATCTGTTACCCTATTACCCTGGCCCCTCCTCTACCCAAAGAGCCCAGACCCACTGAGAACTTCCACTGGAGATCTGGGCAGGGATAACCCCAGTGATTGCAGGGCAGCGAGGGGAGATAAGGCAGCCAAATTACTATAATGCAGGAGATAAGCTGAGCAAATGCAGGGTTCGGGACCATTTTATAGGGAATTCATGGGAGTTCAGGGTGGAAGAGACAAAAATCTCAGAGGGGAGATGGTAATTTCATAAATGGAGAACCAAGAGGCCCTAGGTGGCCTGAAAGATATTCATGAACTACATATTAGGCTGACTCCAGCCAGCCCAGCCCTCTGACTATTTAAGGACTGAGCAGGGACAGAAAGCCCAGCTGTTCTGCGCCCCTCGCCTGTCCACCCAGCAACCAGTGACCTCCACCTCCCAGTCATGAGCCGCCAGTTGAACCTCTACCCCGGTGGGGAGCGCCTGGCCTTCAGCGGCTGCTCTGCCATCATCTCCAGCCGGGTCAGCAGCAGCACCACCTCATTCCGGGCCAGCGGCGTCAAGGGCACGGCCACCTTCGGCAGCAGGAGCCTCTTCAACTGCGGGGGTGGCCGGCGCCTGGCCCTGAGCTCCACAGCCGGGCGAGGTGGCTCCGCGTTGGGTCCCTGCATGGCCACAGGTGGTGGCCGCCGAGGAGGCTTCGTGGGAACCATCTTCGGCAGCGCGGGGCTGGGGCCCACGTGTCCGTCTGTGTGCCCGCCGGGCGGCATCCCTCAGGTCACTGTCAACAAAAGCCTCCTGTCCCCGCTCAACGTGGAGCTGGACCCAGAGATCCAGAAAGTGCGCGCCCAGGAGCGGGAGCAGATCAAGGCTCTGAACAACAAGTTCGCCTCCTTCATTGACAAGGTTGGTGCTGGAGCGTCTACCGGTCCATGCCTTGGTGACCAGTGTACATGCGGGTCTCACTCTGCCCCTGCCACTGGCGTGGGAACTTGGGCACGTTAGTTATGCTCTCTGAACTTCCCTTGCCTCTTGTGTAAAATGGGCACAAGAATAGCTCTAACCCCATAAGGTTATAATGAAGATGAACTGGATGTTTCTAAGGTGCTTAAAACAGTGCCCAGCATACCTTCACCCCGCCCTTCCCCTTAAAGAGGAGCTTCATTCCTTCCTTGCAGGAAAAGACTCAGGAAAGGGAGGGAGGTGTCAGGGGCAGGAGATGCATAATGGGCCCCCTGAGGGCTCTCACTACCAAACAGAGAGATGGGCTTGCAGTTCCAGGACAGGGGGTGTCCCAGGACAGGATGGATGCCTGGTGGGTGAGAAAGACCTAGAAGGTAGGAAGTGGGTTAAGGATGTAAACCAGGAAGGTTTTTAGAGGAGGTGAGAGGAAAGGGCTAGAACAGTGAAGGTGCTGAGGGGAGAAGATTTGGAAGGAGAGCATGTCAAATTATGTGTGTGTATGTTGTGTAGGTGTGTGTATGTCCAGAAATTGGGGCAACAGAGAAGATGGCTCTGGAGTCATAGGCAGTGACCCCGCTGAATGGGAGGAGACAAGGAATGGGTTTCTCTTGTCTCCACCTGGAAAGATCTAGACCATGAAGGATATGATACTAATAAGAGCTGATACTCCTCAGTGCCTGGTGTTGACCCAAGTGGTTCTCATTTATCAACCCGTGATTCAGTGATCACTGTATCTTGCAGAAGCTCATAAGACAGAGGGAAGCTAAGAAATGTGCCAGGGTAATAGAAGAGGCAGCAACAGTAGCCTGTGTCCCTCCCAACTATACATGGGAAGAGGAAGTGAAGTATTGGAGGACAGAGGGCAGGAGTGGAAGAAATAACTAAAGAGACTGGTAAGAAGAGGAACGTTGGTGTAGCAGAGGCCTGACATTATTCAGCACAAAAATGAGAAACCTTCCGTCAAGTATGAATAGATTTGTAAAGATGTGATTGTTGTTTAGTTGCTCAGTCGTGCCCGACTCTTTGCGACCGTGGACTGCAGCATACCAGGCTTCCCTGTCCTTCACTATCTCCCAGAGTTTGCTCAAACTCATGGCCATTGAGTCAGTGATGCTATCTAACCATCTCGTCCTCTGTCATCCCCTTCTCCTGTCCTCAATCTTTCCCAGCATCAGGGTCTTTTCCAATAAGTTGGTTCTTTGCAACAGGTGGCCAAAGTATTTGAGCTTCAGCATCAGTTCTTGCAATGAATATCCAGGGTTGATTTCCTTTAGGATTGACAGATTTGATTTCCTTGCTGTCCAAGGGACTCTCAAGAGTCTTTTCCAACACCACAATTCGAAAGCATCAATTCTTTGGCATTCAGTCTTCTTTATGGTCCAGCTCTCACATCTGTACATGGCTACTGGAAGAAGCATAGCTTTGACTACACGTACCTTTGTTGGCAAAGTGATGTCTCTGCTTTTTAATACGCTGTCTAGGTTAGTCATAGCTTTTCTTCCAAAGAGCAAGTGTCTTTTAATTTTGTGGCTGCAGTCACTGTCTGCAGTGGTTTTAGAGCCCAAGAAAATAAAATCTGTCACTGTTTCCATTTCCCCCCCATCTATTTACCATGAAGTGATGGAACCGGATGCCATGATCTTACTTTTTTGAATGTTGAGTTTAAAGATGTGACAATCTGCCTCCAAAACCAATGAAAGAAACAAACCAGGAGCAATTTAGACTGCATGTAAGAAAGAACATGCATATTACCAGAGTGACTTTCAGTGCCATTCTGCAGTCACTATTTCTTCCTCCAAAAACACCAGCATTTATAGCAAAAGATGCTGCCTTATCCACATGGTAAGTCATGGTGGCAGATGATAGACAGCATTGCTTACACCCACTTCCTGATTTCATTTAAAACTGGATCCTGTTTCTTGTCTTAGAGACAAGGTGGGCATGTCCCTCTGGCTTAATCCACTCTCTGAGGAAACTTGCTCTTTCCTGACTCCCACTGCAGGATGACACCTTCTGATTTCTGGGGCCCTGTCCTCACTCTTGAGAGGCAAGAGCACTTGGGGGGCAGGGTTTGGGGGCTATGACTACCATTTTCCAGGTGAGGTTCCTGGAGCAGCAGAACCAGGTGCTGGGGACCAAGTGGGAGCTGCTGCAGCAGCTGGACCTGAACAACTGTAAGAACAACCTGGAGCCCATCCTCGAGGGCTACACCAGCAACCTGCGCAAGCAGCTGGAGATGCTGTCAGGGGACCGGGTGAGGCTGGACTCGGAGCTGAGGAGCATGCGTGATGTGGTAGAGGACTATAAGAAGAGGTGAGTGGAGAGGTGGAGAAACACCACTGGAAGGTCTTGATTATAGATGAGGTTGTGATTTGGAGCCAGCAATTTTGTCTTCTTGGATCCTTTGCTGATATCATTACTACTCTTTCTTGTAAGGGAGGGAGAGAGATCTAGACAGGATGAAATGTAGGAAGAGAAAAGATCTACCCAAAATGGTGCTCCAAATTGCCCAGGAGATGATGTGCTAATTTTAAACATTGAAAATGGAAGAATGTGGGGTGGGGGAGAGAATTGTCTCAAAACCAGATGAACAACCCAAATGGCTTTGTAGCTCCTCCTGAGTGAGGTTTTCTATAGGAGTTGCCAGGACTCCTATAGAAGGAGACATCCTTCCAATCTCAGAACACATCTTAAAGCTAAGCAAAAATGAGTTTTTAAGTTTTTTTTTTTTTTTTTGTCCATGGTGAGCCATCTCCATGTTGCTGAATTCCACTATTAAAGAAAACAGTTGAGAGTGTGCTTGGACGGGAGATGGTTTCTCCTTCTAAGTTGAACCTATGAGGAGAGAGAGTGATGCCCCATGCTTGGTGTGATCTGATATTTTGGTGGTTTGCTTCCAGGTGTTAGGATTTTAGGGGGTAGGTGACTTCTTCCACAAGGTGGTGAAGATGGTCAGAACTGGGGTTTTTTTCTTGGTTCACTTTTGATCTGCCCATCCATCTCTACTGAAGTCCCCCTAAAGTGGAACTCTGGCCTGAGCTCTGTATGGAGCCCCTGAAGGTGGCGGTGACATAGTCCTGGACTTCTGAAAGCACACAGATTGTGGGGACAGGCTTCAAGAACACCTCCAGAGAGGCCCCTGTTTAAATATGTGTTCACACTCAAATACAGTTTCCAAAATTTTGGTTCATTTAATTTATAGAAGGCATCTACCATCTAGCTTAATTGGAAATCTAGCTTTCGTTGTGAAACCAGAGAAATAAGAGTTGCTTTCTATCAGAAAAAGTGTGGCTTCATATTCAAATTCAAGTCAAAATATGAACATGCACTGAGGACTATCTTAAAATCTACTCAGCAATAAACTAAGGGTGACATCTTGTACAGCATGTTACTGAAAACATTAAAGGTTAAAATGATGCAGATTTAACATAATTAATACATCTATATTCTAAAACAAGATAAATCCATGTGTACTCTGTCATGGTTTAACTTTTAATTATACATTTTAATCTGTTTTTAAAAATTATATGTTATTTATTAAGTCCATAGTAATGCAAAATGCAGTTTTTCTTTATAAATGTTGTATGTGTATATTGAACTCTGATATTCAATTTTTAGAAGTAAATGATGAGAAGTTATTTATAATACATGAATGTCATCAATTTTGATAGCCATCATGATCAAACTTTTCCAATGTATTTTATGAAGTAGAAAGATATAAGGTGCTAAAAGCTAATTGGTCTTCAATTAGCATATAGTTTTATTTTTGTTAATAGGATGGATATAATGTGATAACATGTAAGATAATATGAGATAAAATTGTGACGGAAACAACTATTTCACAGTATAACTTGATAGAAAGGAGTTTTCAACTATCTTTTGAGTAACACACATAGCTGCTAAGTCTGCTGCTAAGTCACTTCAGTCGTGTCCGACTCTGTGCGACCCCAGAGACGGCAGCCCACCAGGCTCCCCCTTCCCTGGGATTCTCCAGGCAAGAACACTGGAGTGGGTTGCCATTTCCTTCTCCAATGCATGACAGTGAAAAGTGAAAGTAAGTTTGCTCAGTCCTGTCCAACTGTTAGCGACCTTATGGACTGCAGCCCACCAGGCTCCCCCATCCCTGGGATTCTCCAGGCAAGAGTACTGGAGTGGGTTGCCATTTCCTTCTCCAATGCATGGAAGTGAAAAGTGAAAGTAAGGTTGCTCAGTCCTGTCCGACTCTTAGCGACCCTATGGACTGCAGCCTTCCAGGCTCCCCCATCCCTGGGATTCTCCAGGCAAGAGTACTGGAGTGGGGTGCCATTGCCTTCTCCGAACACACATAGCATCTGAGATAAATCATATAAGCTATTTTCTGTGTTTTACCCAGGGCAACTAGAAAAATCTGTGTCTCAGAAAATGTCCCACTGTTTAAATACTTTAAATAACCCAGTTCACTAACCTGTACTACTTCAGCCATCCAACACAACTTTATTTTCTTGGCAGCCAGTGATGTGACTTAGGAAGTAAAAAGCTGAAAAGAATTGCTGAAGTTAATATGTATGAAAAATAGCCCTTTTGGGGGCACAAATCATTTCTTTCCAATGCTTTATTTTGTTTGCTCTCACAAATATCCTGTATTATGTTATTTAAAAAATCCTATTACTCTTTTTAAACAAAAGGCCGCATGGATAGGAGGCAAAGCAAGAGGGGAAGAGGGAGTGTGAGACCCCAGCCCCACACCCCTTCCCGACCTACCCCGTTTCTGCTTATATATTTATACTCCAACTACAAGCCCCTGGGGGGGAGGTGACGTGTTCTTTGATAATAGTAAGGGATGGAATAGTGAGATCTTTAAGTGAAATGATCAGTGCTCTTGACCCTCCAAGCTACAATATGTGGGGTAAGGAGAATATCTCACCCCCATCCAAACACCCTATTTCCAAGACCTTGCTTCACCTGTGTAAGAAACAGGCATAACTTACAGAGTGAAGGTGGGAATAGCATTTTGCTTGGTGCCTGCGAGGTTTCTTCTCCGACTAGGGCTCGCACTAAGGTGCCAGCTGGTGGGGAGGGGGGTGACTTTCGGTTGTCATGAGGAAGGTGGGACAGCAGAACGTGCATGATGTCTCCATCACAGATACATTCCCAAGTAGATACATTTTAGGGTAGCCTGACTATGAGCGAAGGAGCTGCACATTGATTCCTTTAAACCTGTCCTTGTCTCATCCCCTTTGAGAAGGCTCTCTGTGCCCTGAGGGAACATAAAGCGCAGGTTGTGGGTCACTGCCTTGCAGCTTTTGGCACAGAGGCGATTGCTCACTGCTCAGTGAGCATTTGCAGAATGGAACTGTCCCACTGGTGACGCTCCTTTCTCTTGCCCCTCACAGGTACGAGGTGGAGATTAACAGACGCACAGCTGCTGAGAATGAGTTTGTGATGCTCAAGAAGGTAAGAGGCGGGTGGGGAGGGCTGCAAGAAGCCTGGGGGCTCCCTAGGCGCCTGGCGTGAGGATGTTTGTAGGATGAGGAAAGGGCCCTATGGGTCACTTAGTCTCTAGCAGAGATGGCTAGGATTCTAATGTCCCACTTATCTCTTCAAGCCCCTTGCCTGGGCAGTGTGCTGCTTCCAGAAGCTGTCAACTTTAGATCCAGGTGTAGCTGTGGCCCTACACAGTGGTTGATTTGCTCTCAGGGATTGGGCCTCCCAGTGAAGCATGGCGGAAGGGGAGAGAGCAGGGAATCTGGGGCTCCTTGTGGCAGGAGGGAGGGCAGGGGGAGAGGCAGGCCCCTCTCTGTGTTCCCCAGGACGTGGATGCCGCCTACATGAACAAGGTCGAGCTCCAGGCCAAGGTGGACTCCTTGGCAGATGAGATCAAGTTCTTGAAGTGCCTCTATGAAGGGGTAAGGACCCTGCTGAGCTCTCTGGTGTGATCTGTTCTTCTTGCAAGTGGTTTCTGGCCCTTGGCCTGGATGGTCACATGACCAAAGGTTGGCCAAGAGGCCTTTTGACCTCTGTACTGACCCACATTGTCAGTACAGCTGCCATTTGCTGAGGCCCTACTATGTGCTGAGTAGTAGGGGTATGCTTTGAGGAGACTGCGATGGAGGAGAAATGATTCCTGTTCTCTAGGAATCATAGTCCGGTAGGGAAAACAGCATGTAAATAAGCTTTGGGAGAGCAGCGGAATGGAGAAAGGTGAGCAAGATTTCTGTGGGTGCAGGGAAGGGCATGGACTCCAGCCTGAAGGAGCAGAATGAGGGGAGACCTGGAGCTGGAGTTGCGCTAAAGTATGAGGGGTCCGGAGAAGTGGGGGCTCACTGGCGACTCTCTAGAGGACCGAGCGCTGCCTAAGGAGTTCAGACTGATCACGGTGGCTGTTGGTGCAGAGAGAGTGGGTAGTGTGGGAGGAGTCCTGCAGGTGTGATGGAGAGGGCAGTCCCACGCTGGGTGGCAAGCTCCATGTTTTCATCTCACACCCACAGGCGTGAGCACCGCAGGCCTCTGATGAAGGCAGAGCTCATGTGCCGAGGAGGGGCAGGAAGGGGAAGCAGGGGATTTGCTGGAGAGGATCAAGAATAGGGACCCCCGCCCACCTTCAGAAACGTTTAACTGACTGCCCTCCCCTAACTGTCCTCCAGGAGATCGCTCAGATCCAGTCCCACATCAGCGACACGTCCGTCATCCTGTCCATGGACAACAACCGCGACCTTGACCTGGACAGCATTATCGCCCAGGTCCGTGCCCAGTACGAGGAGATTGCCCTGAAGAGCAAGGCCGAGGCCGAGGCACTGTACCAGACCAAGGTGAGCTGAGGCCCAGAGACCACAGCTAGCACCCTGTCATCATGCATGCACGTGTGTACTTATGCATGTGCGGGCATGTGTGTTGGGGCTGGGCAGAGACTTCCTGCTTCTTGGAGTTGGGCCTTGTGGAAATGCCTTCCTATGGTCCAGAGAGATCCACCACAGCCGTGGCAGGTATTGGGGGCCGTGTGTGGGCTTAGCCCTTCCCTTGCCAAGGCCCTTGCTGACAGCTGAGGCCACATCAGTCACAGCATCAATGAGATTCTGATGCCGTTTCTGTGGACAATCCACTATCTCAGCTTTCCTTCCGTTTCCAACTTTGTCAAAACAAGGACGGGAAGTTCAGGTTTGAGAAACCGAGGATCCTGTTGAACTGGGGCCGGGTCTTCCTATCCAGAAGGAAAGGGTTGTCTTTCTCCCCCTCCCTCTCCCCTCTCCCCTCCTCCCCTTGTGACTGTGCTGCTTAGATAAAAAGAATGGTGCCCCGTCACTCTCCCTCTCCTCCAACACCCTAAGGGCTGAATTCTCAACTGTCCTGTGCTCTTCATCTCTTGTCCCCCAATCTCAGATCCAGGAGCTGCAAGCCACAGCGGGCCAGCACGGGGATGACCTCAAACTCACCAAGGCTGAGATCTCAGATCTCAACCGGATGATCCAGAGAATCCGCTCGGAGATTGGGAACGTGAAGAAGCAGGTGGGTTCTATGAAAGGAGTCAGCTGACAGCATTCATTGGTTTGAGACCAATTATGGTTTGGTACAGTCAGTATGAGAGCAGTTGTACCAGACTATACAAATGAGAAGAGCATCCTGCCCTTCCCAGTACCGTGAGGATCTTGCACCAATCTGTATGAAGCTCATTATTACAAAGGGTAAAACAAAATCTCTCAGGAGAGAACAGTAGGAATCCATATGGAAGGATGTAGCATCGTTTGTTGCGCATCACACTCCCTAAGTGCTGCAGGGCTTCCAAGGGGCTCTGGATAAATGAGAACCCAAGTGAGGCTTCCTGTAGGAGGTGGATTACCTTGGGATGGAAGGCAGAAAGGAGAGGGAAGGGGGTCTGGTGAAGGAACCCACAGGAGCAGTGGATGTGAGGTTGGCATGTGTGCTAGAAGAAAAGACGCCCACCCTGAGCAGAAGGTCCATGATGGGTGGGTGGCAGGGAGCAGGAACCCCTAGGTAAGAATGGGTGGATTATGGGCAGTCTTCAAAGAGCGCAGTGGACCTTAGACCCAGTGCAATTGGTGAAAGGGTTTGGAAATTTCCCATGATGAATCTGTGCCAGAGGAAGGAGAGCCAGCCGTGGATTTTAGAATCTTAGAAGAGAGTGGAGAAGGAAGACGCCACCCAACCCTGACCCCCGCCACACACACACCCAACCCTAGTCTTGGCACGGGGCTCTGCTCAGTGTTTGCCCTTTCCTGTGGTCGTCTGTGGGGGGCACTACACTGAACGTAGTCCATAGGAACGCGATACGGGGCCACCCACGCTTGTGATTCCAAAGCAAGCAGACTCATGAATCTCCCAAAGTTTGTGGAGTTTGGTGCAAGGATTTAAGGTCTCAGCTTCCTGGGCAAGTCAAGTTCCCTATCTCTTTCCTTCCTCTGCCCTGCTTGTGCATGGGCATGTGCGCGCACACACACACACACCCCTCCTCCAACAGTGAAAAGAAAAAAGATAGACTAATTAAGAACCTATGGTATTTTTATTTAATCAAATTCTGCATAAATGAAAGAAAAACACAAGGTGTTTGAAGCTACTTTTGGTACCCAATTACTCTATTTATCTGATAAAATGCTCTGTGTACCAGTTTAGGCAAACTTATTACCAGAAAATGACATTTGTGATGAAAAGGCCACCGTGCTTTGGAGGTCAGGGGAGATGTCCTCCTCGGGGAGCCAGTGGGGGTCACTGTTGATGCTTGGTCCCCAAGACGGCTCCTCTTGAGGGCTCTCAGCCAAGGTGCTTTCCTGCCTTTGGACCTCTCCACCAAAGAAGCCCACAGTTACATACACATGCAGACTCTGCATCCAGTGGCTCCAGAATCCAGCTGCTAATTGTGTCAAAGGAACCAACATTTCAGGTCCTCCTTTCAACTCATGCCACATTCACAAGACCCAAGCTTCTGGAGTCCCCCAGGTTCACCTGCAGGATCTCGGTCAGTGAGAAAGAACAGAGGACAGTTTGGTGGAATTCGAGTTGTAGAGTTTATTGCAGCCTCCCTAATAATTAGGTCTCCACAGTCCTGAGGATGGTGATGCTTTTCCCTGGTTCAATAGCTGGGTCCTAGGTTTTTCTGCTGAGGCTGTGAACACTCACCCGAAACACTGTGGATGCTTGTATGGCTGGGGGCCTGCCTGGGTGAGGAGGGTAGCACCACCTGCACAGCAGTGAAAAATTCCATTTGGCCTTGGGACCAGCTGCTGTCCTTGGGGTGAAGCAACTTTGACTCCAGAAGAAGGGGACAGATCCTTAGATCCCACCAAAGCCTAACCCAGTGACTGGCAAACACGCTCATGACTGAAAGGCTCAAGACAACACTCCATCTGCCCAGCTTCCCCTGGATGCAGTGCTGAGGCCCACTTGCAGTTTGCTTCTGCAAGTAACACCTAAAAGTGAAGTTTGTAAACTAGTAAAACCTGTTAGTTATGCAAAAGTATTATTGGAAGCTGTTGCCTTGTAACATGAGTCTCTGTGCAATGTGGGAGGCCAGATCCTCTGTGGGGTAGGATTATTGGATAGACATTTTATTAATAGGAACTTGATTGGTCCCTATTTTTTTTTCACTATTTACAGTATCTCCCAAGATATCTTTTACACTATGGGGCAGAATTAAGGCCAGTGACCCAGAGACTTTTTAGGGTTGGTAGAATTTTTAAGGTTGGCAGAACAGGCAATGCTATAGACTAGGAGGGAGACGATGGAGCCATGTGCCCAGCTGGCCACCTTCTCAATCAATACCTTTCCCCTCCTCTCTCCCAAGATAAGGACACTCCACCTTTACATGCCCATGGCATGATCTGGACTGAACTGTGCCTGGAGTTGGGGGGAAGGACAGATTCTAGACATCACCTCTAGTGATGTTCAGAAAATGGGAAAACCAGAAGGACCTCAAAGCATTTACCACCAATCAGGATCAAAAGAAGGGAGGTCTTCTGAGCAGAATCTCAGAGCTATGCTCTGACCCAAAGCATTGAATCCATTTGCCCCTCAGTGCTCCAACCTGGAGATGGCCATGGCCGATGCTGAGCAGAGGGGCGACTGTGCCCTGAAGGACGCCCGGGCCAAGCTGGATGAGCTGGAGGCCGCCCTGCTCCAAGCCAAGGAGGAACTGGCCAGGATGATGCGTGAGTACCAGGAGCTGATGAGCACCAAGCTGGCCCTGGACATGGAGATCGCCACCTATCGCAAGCTGCTGGAGGGCGAGGAGTGCAGGTGAGGGGGAGGATGTCTTTTGTTTGGAGCATTATCTCTGTGCTTTAGTAGGAAGGTTGAGGGCAAAGAGTTTGGTTTTGTTCAGGTCCTACTGAGGTGAAACTCTATTAAAATGGTTTTGACATGGTGCGGTAGGAAAGACCAGAGTTAGACAGCAAGAAGGACAAGACTGTAAACATCCCAAAGAGGTGGCAGGGGAAGAATTGAAGACATTGAGAAATAGAGCATCCCTGGCCCTTCATGATTCACTCTTGAGGCGAGTGGGAGGGGCAAGACGGTCTCCAAGAGTCACCTAGGTTCAAGGTTGCTCTGGCAAAGCCTGAGGCCCAGCGAGGATGTGAGCTCACTCCTAATTGTCTCAGACCTAAGGCATAACTAGTCGGAAGCAGGAGCACAATTATCCCACACATCAGATAATCCCAAAGCCACTTTGATGGGGAGGCTGACTCCCTGCAGAAGACTTTTCGTCTTAGTTCTCTGTTTCTTGAGAGGTCCCACTCGGGTGTTTGGGAAGGAAGAAGGCTGGGCTGGAGTGGAAGGCACGTCTGAGAGGAGAGGCTGATTCACAGAGGAATCTCCCTGGATCGAAGAGGTTTAGGGAGGTTTATCTGATTTTTTCTCTCCGTCTGCAGGATGTCTGGTGAATATCCAAATTCTGTGAGCATCTGTAAGTATCTGCAGTACCTAGTTCTGCCCTTGGTCACCTACCAGAAGTCGAAGTCCCTCTATTTTCATGACACCAAAGAGAAGTTAGAATAACAATAACAGAGTGGGTTAAGGGGAGACTTAGGGGCACAAAAAGGGAGCTGGATTTAGTAACCAAGGAGAACAGTATTGAAATAGTTGTGAAATACTACTTTAATACAGGTTATACAAAAGTATATACCTTTGTATAACCTGTAGAGAGATCAAATGATATCCAACAGTATATAGTCCCAAAGTCTACTGTAAGAGTGATACTTAATGACTACATTCCATTTCTTTGAGGCTAGTCCATAAGAGAGGTACTGGATTGAAGTAAGAAGGAATGAGAGGAGCCTGACTGGCTGAATGATGGAAAAAGCAGAAATAACCTCCTGCAGACTTAAAAGCTAGAGAGAACGCAGGGTTCTATTGTAGGGTACTCCCAGCAGCCCCTGTCTTTAGCAGAAGCATCAGAAGGCCTCCTTGAAGTGCCTTTCTTCATCTGGTCCTATCCAGGTGGAAATTCACTTATAAAGTCTGCTAGTGCTTACAGTCTGGCATTGATAGATCAACATAGAATAATTAGGAAAAGGTCAAATACATGGGGTCAAGTACGTGAAAAATGACCAGTGCTGATGAAAATCTCTTAGTAAACTAAAAATAGACAATGGAGGATGTGTCTCTATGTGAAGCCGCCCAAGGGGAGAGAATTAAGGGAATGATCAGGATGTCCCAGGAGGCTGAATGAACTGGGTCTTTTCTTGCTGATTGCAGCTGTCGTCAGCAACACCAGCGCTGGGGCAGGAGGCACTGGCTTCAGCATGGGCTTTGGTGCCTCGAGCTGTTACAGCTATAAATCCTCAGCGGTGGATGTCAAAACCAAAGGCAGCTGTGGAGGCAGTGAGCTCAAGGATGCTCCTGCCAAAACCTCAGGCAGTAGCTGTGCAACCAAAAAGGCCTCGAGATGAAGGGCAGATGAAGGCTGCTCACGAGCAGAAAGCTGCAAACCTCACCCATCTCGCCGTGTCCTCATCTCCTCTTCTGGGTCCCCTTCCCAAGTCAGGAAGTGCTTCCTGCATAACCACAGCCTTGGTCCCATCCCTGCTCCTTGTTCCCAGTGGAGTAATGCTCTGACGCAGGGAGTCCAGCCACAGGCTCTCTCACGACCTCCTCCTTGGGCACCTTTCTCTGGGTCACTGCCCTGTATGCAGAGATTACACACATCCCCAGGATGCTTCTCTGTGACTAGGCGCAAGCCCCTCTGTCCTCGTACCTTTCTGGGTCTTCACAGTCAAGGGGTTCTCATTGTCCTCTGACTGGGGTCATGCCCAGTTCTCTGCTTCTCTGCAATAAATGGTCAATAGCATCTGATTCTCAGTGTTGAATCTGTTGTCCGGCATACTGACATCTGAGTTGTCCCATCCAACTTTTCTTGGTGCAGCTCCTGCTTCCCTCTGGATCCCTGGTCTGCTAAGGATCTTTGCCGTCTGGTCCTGGACCAGGGAGGCATTGGTTGGGAGCTGCTCCTTGTAAACAGCAGAGATTTGTTACAGATTTGCCTCTAGGCAGGCTTGGGTCTTCCTGGGCACCTGGGCACTTACTCCAGGTAGGCCACACAATGGCCCTGTGAGATGAGAACAGGCGCCCCCCCCCCCAAAAGACGCTCTGGCTGCTGTGATCAAGGAGCTGAGTCACCGCAGGACTTGGGTGTCTGAGTTTCAGCGCGGCTTCCTGCCCCGCCTCTCAAAAGCTCCCACGGTCCTTACAACTGTCCCTTGTTGTCAGAGAGTCAATCCTGCTTCTTCCTGTCCTCCTCAGTCTCTTGCCAACCCACCTCTATCTTGCTCTCCCACAGCAGCCTCGCTTTCCTCTTCTTCCAGCTGATTCTTTTCCATCCTCAAGTTTGAGGCCAGGGCGCCCACCTGCCTGTGTATGCCTCTGAGTCTACTGTGTCCATGGAGCAGTGGCTCACGAGCTTTGGTGAGTCTGGCATCGTCAGGCACAGGGAATACAGGAGTCAGCAAACCGGCACGTAGAGCCTGTCCTTGGGGAGCTCACAGTCTGGTGGGGAGAGTAAAAATCAGCAATTAACAAAGAAACACAGGATATATCAGGCAGTGATGATTTCTGTGAAGAAAAATTAAATGGAGTAAGAAGAGTGTTCTTTAACGCATGTGTATGCTTCTGTAAGAATGTTTTCACAGAAGCAGTTGACACAGTCTCCTTGAACAAGGTGCTGAAGAGCAGAGTCCTCCAGGGCAAGGCCACCTTCCAACGATGAGCCTCGTTTGAGGGTGAACTTCAGGGTGCCTGTGACCCCTTCTTCCCTTCATCATCCCCCAGCCTCATACTCCAGTCTTTCTTCCTGGAGGCCAGGACTTTTCCCACCTCAGGACCTTGGCAAATGTAACTTCCAATATCGAGTGCCCATGCCTCATTTCCTGAAAGCCTGCTCATCCTTGGTGGTCCAGCTGAACTGCCCCCTCCTGTGGGCATGCATTTTCTGGTCCCTCCATGTGGACTCCATCAAGTCATAAAAGCATAAATGAGACGGAACATTAGGGTTTGTGGCCGATAACTCCTTGAATCCCCCCACTAGTATAGGCCAGCAAGCAGAGACCCAGATGGCTGAGCACTCTGCCCACGTTCACAGCCCTGATGAGCAGCAGAGTGGGGACCCGGGTCCTGCACATCCACAGCACTGTTCCTGAACCCACAGGACAGTTGAGGCTCTATTTTCCCGATGTCGTGTTAGCTGCCCACAGGTCTGTCCCCTCCCCCACTCCTCAGAGCCCCGTGTTCTGTTCTGGGGCTCTCAGTCTGGCTCCTGGTCAGCACTCAGCGTAACGTTTGCCACAGGTATGCACGGCTCCGTCTCACCCACCTTCACTGGAGAGGAAGAGCTCATGTAACCCACGTGTGTCCTGATGATTTGGCATGCAAGTGATGAAACACAGTTGTGTTAAGAGATTTGTATCTTACATTCACCCACGTGTATGCTATTTATAGAATTTATCAACCAAATTGAGGCACTTCTATTCTGGACATACGCGAAACTGGATGTGCAGACAGCAGGCATAAGCCAGGACTGTGTCAGGCACACGCTGTCTTATGTCTGGCGTCCTGGCTGAGCGTCATATGTTTTGGCTTCAAATCCTGGCTCTTCTAATGGCTGATTGTAACTGGGTGCAAGATCCTGCCCTTGTAAAATGGGGTTGATACAACCTGGCTTTTGATGAGTGCTTTCTATACGCCAGGTACTACTCAGCACTGTATATCTGGCAACAGTGAATTCTCCCAACAACCCAACAGGTATTTTTGTTATAATGTGGACCTCACTCATGATATGCTGAGGCTCACAGGGTAGAATAATCCACCCAATGTCACACAGTAAATGGCAGAGTTGGGGGTCCAGCTCTGAGTCCTGTCCATGTTTCCACGCACAATGCCTCCATACCTGCCAAAGTCCTCACTGTAGAGGAGAGCTGAGCACTTGAAAAGGGATAATGCGAGTAATACAGCATCTGGAATACGGTGTGCAGCCAACAGATGTTGGCTGTTATTATAATCATCACTGTTAATGCGTGTTCACAGGGCCTTTGTGTTCACCAGCTGTGCACTGGTCCACAAGCAGTCAATCCAGAGCAGCACTGTGCCCAGAGACCTGACTCAGGTGGGCTAAGTGCGGGGCCAGGGCCAACACTGCGTCTATTCATTGACACACGTCCCGTTCAGTCACCAACTGCTCGTTTCCAAGCAGGAAGAGTAACTCCTTGGTGCTGATATTTTGTGCCTACACTGCCCTCTGCCGTCAGCTCCAGGTACTGCACTTTCCGACGCTGTGGCTCTGGAGAAAAGACACTTAGAACCAAGACGGTGTGAGACAACCTTGGTCAGGCTCTGTGCCCACCGCAGAGCTGCCAGCTGGAGGAGATGCTGTTTCGCTCCCTGGCATGCCCAGGCAGGCCCCAGCCTCCGTGTTGCCCAGGCCCTGGCTTCTGTCTCCCCTCCTTCTTTCCCATCCCTCCTTTCACACGACTGAGGGGGTGGGTCAGGGCTGTGGTAGTGCTGGCATTGCCACAGCCTAAACCTCTTTACATCTAGTCAGGGAATTCGGGACCTTCTGACAGCTCTTCCTCGATGGGCTGATCCAGGAGTCCTGGGAGGGAGAGCTCCCATCCCTCAGCAGTACTGTGCCCCTCGCCTCACCTGTACTATGTCCAGGCTCCCGTCCCGGCTGCAGGGGGAACCCTCTGAGACCTCTCACTCTCTAGGCAAAGGGGCTTGGAGGACGATCTGGGCTTGGAGGCACGGTGAGGCACAGCCAAGGGGCTACAGAGGAAGGAAGGGATCAGAGCTGAACACAGTCTGGGAGGGCTTCCTGGAGGAGGTGAAGGGGACATGGCTTGTTGGAGACCGGGAGTGTCTTAGACTTCTTACGCCACCGTTGGCAGCTGCTCTGAGGTTTGAGCTGCGCTTTGCCAGCTGCCTCCTGCTCCCTCCCAGGGCCGCTACCACTCCTGTTTGCAGGACAAGCCCCTGCTAAAGGCACCATCCCTCAGCCCTTACACTCACGGTTAGCAAGTGCTGCACAGGCCAGCGGAGAGGCTGAGGGTCTCCTCTCCTGCAGACCCGTTTCCGCCACCCTGCCTCTCCCTCCTCACTTGGCGCACATCCACATCACGCCACCATGTAGGTTTGGTCCTCTTAGAGGTTCATCACCGGAATCCCTCCGTCTTACTTCCAACCCATCCGTCCTCTCTCTCAGGGATTCCAGATCCTTCCATCCATTCTCTCTCAGGGACTCCAGATGCAGCCTCAAGTTCTAATTTAAAGCTACTCCCAACTCACTGGACGCAAAAGAGTCATAGCGTGGTGGCTGCAGGCTGGAGAGGGATCACCCGGTCTGAGGGGACACACGCTGGCAGCCGGCCAGTCGAGAGTCTGTTTCTTTTGCGGCTCATCATTACGCCTTGGGCAGCTTAGACTCCCTGCTCCTGTTTCCTCATGTGCAGAGTGCTTAGTCGCTCAGTCATGTCCATCTTTTTGTGACCCCGTGGACTTGTAGCCCAGCAGACTTCTCTGTCCGTGGGATTTTTCAGGTAAGACTACTGGAACGGGTCGCCATTCCCTCCTCTTAGAGGATTGTCCCGACCCAGGGATCAAAACTGCGTCTCCTGCATCTGCTGCATTGCAAGGCAGATTCTTTACCCCTGAGCCATCAGGAAGGCCCCTCCTGGTGTGTGAAGTGAAAAAAATAAGGGTATTTACTTGGTAGGATTGGTGTGAAGATGAAATGAATTAAAATGTCCTCAGCAAGCCCTCAGCCAGGGATCCCTCCATGTCTACACCCCAGGCATGACTGTCAGAGTAGCTTCCAGCTCCATTCCAACCCCAGGCTGACAGCTCTTCGTTCATTCTCCTTTGCTCTCCCAGCCCACGTTCATTTCCAGAAGGTTCTCTCCCACGGCTGATGGTCCCTCTCAGCCCTCTCCTTGGCTCTCTGTTATGAGGTGCAGCCCCACTCTTGCTCCATGCTACCCCTCTCTTCCCTTTCCCTTAAGTGGGAGCCAGTGCACCCAGTCTTCCACTTTCCCTGGCCCACGTTGCAGACCACTCACGTCCTGGTACCACCATTACGTCCAGACGTAATATCCCACTTGCTTCAATGTTGGGGGGGCCCATGACACTGGGGAGAGGGGGCTTGGTCTTGAGGCCTCCTTCTCCACAAGGGCAAGTGGACACAACTCTCTGAAGGGGCTCGGCTGTGGTCTCAGCTCTGGGTGGAGGAGCTCACAGGCTGACTCCAGCCTCAGCCCAGCCTGCCTGAGCCTCTAAGTCCGAGGCAGGCTTGTGTCCTGGGGGTGGAGCTTAGGCCCCTCCTCCCAGCAGTAAGGGGGTTCTCTGTAGCCAGCAGGTAATTCATCCCTTCCACCCAGGCTGATCTCCACTGCAAGGCTAGGGGGTCTCTCCAGCCATAAACACTTTAGGAGTCAGAGTAGGCTGAGAGAGAGAGAGTCAAGAATGAGGCCATGCCTGGGCCTCCCTCCGATCCTCCCCCACTCCCTCATCTTCCTCCCTCTCTAGGCTTTGGCTCCTCCCCTCAGGACCAACTCCTCCCTCCCCACCACTCAGGGACCTAGACAAGCTTCATTTTCTGAAAACACACACTTCTTATTTCTTATACTTCCTTCTGGACATCCTGCTTTCAAATTTTTTCCCCTTTCAGTTCCTGCTTTGCCTGTGGTCATCCAGGCCCCTTGGTGCTCCTGCCCTGCTGGGTGTTCCTCCCCTTCTCCCACCCCTCTCCTAACTCCTGCCCCCAGGCTTAGTTACAATATGGATACAGGGAAGGGGGGATGGCTATTCCCCCACACCTGAGGCAGGTGCCCCCAGCCTATCACTCCAGCTTCCCCCTACTGGATGGGGTGAGAGTGGGCTGCTCCATCCCATTTGGATCAGGTTGCATGAGGCTCTGATGGGAGATAGAGGGCTTGTCATTGGGATGACTGGCTTAATTACAGCCTGCCTTGCAGCCTGCTTGTTTGCTTTGGAAATGGGCAAAGGAAGAGGCGGATCAAGCATCAGACTTCACAGCCATGATAAAAAGATTAAGGCCTTGCCCCCAGCCTGCCTGTTCTCTTTCAGAAAAAAAAAAAAAAAAAAAAAGTCACACCATAAAGAGGTTTGGGGGTTAGAAAATTACCTTACAAACTTCTTCCAGAAGTGGCTGGGAGTTGTGGGGCAGGGCGGGGCAGTGGGGGGAGGTCTGAGGTAAGGAGAGGGATGAAATAATGGAGGTATGGGGGCTGGTGGTATTTTGAAAAGAGCAAATGAAAGCCAGCGTGTCCTTCCCAGAGCAAGACTGCGCTTGTCTCCACATACCTCAGTGCTTTCCCGCTGAGGAAAGCTCCGGTGATGACTGGGCAGGGGCTGGGGCGGAGTTGTAAAGAGTCCAGAGAGCTTTTCTTTCTAAAAAGAGGACAGAAAGAACTAAAGCATGCTTGATGTCCACCTCAGGACCAGGAGTCTATCCAGCCGTAAAAGCCTTAGGAGCTAGAGCAGGAGGAGAAAGAGAATCAAGAATGGGGAGCTTAGTGAGGCATATCCAGGAAGTGCTGAATGCAAAGGACACTCAGGCTAGGAACAGTGAAAACAAGTCTGCAGTTCCCTAAGTCAGAGGGAAGCGGAGCTGGGCAGGGCTCCCGGTGGACAGAGGCCAGAGTGGGCAGAGGTGGGAGGCGGGGGACCATTACTTTCTTTTGAGAGCTCAAAGAGAAAAGATCCAGGGGACTGGAAGTCAGAGTGGAGGCCTGGAGAAGTAGGTTCCAGCTTGAGGGTGGTGGGGGGAGGCCAGGAGACCTTGATGACCAAAGGCTCCAACTCACCTGTGTAACACGAGTCTATCCCTAAGATTCGGGCACGCACCCACGAATGTCCTGAGGGCTGCGAGGGTTATGTCCAGCAATAGGGCCTGGCGAGGGGGTGAGTGGGAGGCCTGAAATCCAGCTGTGCACCTTGGCAAAGGGCTGCATCTGCCCAGAGGAAGGGGCACCTTTTTCTAACTGGCACAAAAGCATTTAAAGGCACTGCAACCACTTGGCTAAACTGCTCCAACGTTTGTCTCCTGAGCTGGACCACAGAGAGAAGGAAGGAGATGCTGGTGCTGAGAAGAAGATGTGGGGAAAGCCCCAGACTCAGAGATGGGGTGTGCGGAGACATGGGTAGAAAGTTCGATGAGACCAGCTGTGATAAGGAAGCTGCTGCCATATTTCAGGTCACTGAACAGCCTCTGCTAAGTTTTAATAAACAGAAGCTTACTACACAATGTCCTTTATACTAATGTGGGACCAAGAAGCAGAAATTTTGACCCTGTTGACTGCCTGTCTGGGTTTTCACTCAATACAGTGCCTTATAACAGGACTTGAATATATGACAATGGAACTGAATTTATATTGGTGTCATCCAGCTGTTTTCTTAATAATCTGGGAAATTCATGTTAACAGGTGTATGTTGGGGGCAGGAGGCAAGGGAACAGTGAGGATGGTGAGAAGCCAGTGAATTGTTTGACTATGTAAGTTTCAGAGTTGGAGAGATGTTCTAACTTCAGGGACCCCCCTAAACTACTAGAGAATTTGATATTCTTTACTCTGTGGTATGGTGGGTGATGGTCAGGTCATCAACTGTCCAGATTTTCCAGAACAGTCCAGATTGTAACATGGAAAGTCCCATGTCCCACTTAGAAAAACCCTCAGTCCTGGGCAAACTGGAATAGCTGCTCACCCTACAGAATGGTCTTCAGCTGCTTCAGTCGTCTGGCCTGGGGTGCTGGCCCTCATCTTTTGTGCCGAGTTTCCCCTTTCCCATCTTACAAACACAGGACTTTGGCTTCAGTCTCTGAACATCCTCTTGCACCCCTTGTACCCCAGCCAGATGCCCAGGCCCCTAGACTGCAGCAGTGAGCTCGACCCAAGCTTCAGTCCCATCTGCTGTTGGACTTGATACCCTAAGACCCAGGGAATTTCATGTCAGGAAGGTGAAGGATGTTGGGAGAGAGAATGGGGAGACAGCGAGAAAAGCAAGTGGACTCTCTTGCTTGTTCTAGTTAACTTTGGATGAGGATGGAAAAACAGCCTCCTTTCAAACTGGTTCAGACAGGCTGAGAGTATTTGGTTTCTGCCCTGAGCTCATTTTTGAAAGGAAAGCAGAGAACTCAGCTTCGTGTCCTCTCCATTCGGAGGTGCTGCGGTTTGCCCCCAAGTCTTATTACCCATCAAGCTTCCTTCGAGAATCTGTCAAGCTTCTTCTTCTCCCCATTAATTACCTTCTACGAATGCTGGCTTCCTTGACTATGTCTAGGAATAGTCAAATGGACAATGGATTAGAGAAAAAAGACCTTTGCTATCCATTCTCAAACCAATTTGACATGACCTCAGTTATGCCCATTTGGGATTATTTGTGGCACTGCTTTCTATTCCCTTCCAGTGTGGTGTGCTCTGCAGACCTCTCCCCTCCAGGAGCAGCTTTAGCCAGGATGGCAGGAGCTTATGGTGCACATGGGCTCAGCTCCTTCCGGTCTCCCTGGGGTACTTGTCTCCCCCGCATAGTTCTCCTCATGCAACCCAGAGCATGTTCTTTAATCTAAAGCACACGCTCTGTGAGGTTTCTTCCCTGAGGACCCTCACACGATTCCACCCTATCCTCAGGGAGAAGGGAAACAACTTGGCCTGTTTTGTCATTTTTCTCCTAGCAACCTCTGCTTCCCAAGCCAAACTTTCCCCTACAGTCCCCCTGGGCTACTCACTGCCTCTGGGATGCTTGTGTGTCTAATCACCTTCCCATTCCCAACCCCCACCTCAGGAAGACCAGTATATTTTATTCTGATTTATTTTTAAAAGCAGAATTTCAGTAACAGCTTATCTGAATTACTCATTTAAACACAAGGAATTAAACTATAGCAATAACAACAGCAAAACAACTTTCACGTGCTTATATTGTCTCCTCCTGTTCAATTTCAATTTCTTAGAAGGAAGGAGAAGGTCTTACCTGTTTCTCTTTCGATGTCTAGCTTAGCTTAGAGCAATTCACCGAGTAGCATTCAATTTTCTACTTATTGAATGAACCAATCTCTTCAAGCCTTGGGACACTGATTAGTCCTGTGAATTCAAAGACTAGGGTGTGGACTATGATGAGTAATTAGAGGGTAGCCCGCATGGTGAAGATTGGAACTGTCAGAGATCCTACTGTGTAGCAAAGGCAATTCTCTGCAATTAAATTTCCTGGGAGGGGCCCCTGTGTTTGGCCACGATCGCCACACTGTCGTCAGGAAATTCCCCTCTGCGTCCTCCTCTTACTTCTGTGTTGCAACCACCACCGCCACGGCCATCACCATCATCACCATCACTAGACTCTTACTTCTCAACCCCCAGCGCTGGGCCAGGCCCACGCCAGCACTCACTGATTGCTTGTGGAATGAATACAGAGAGTGCAGGGTCCCCTAGCCCTGCTCCTGGCTCTCCCCAGCCTGTCACTTCTGAGCATGGATGGGCCCAGTTCATTCTGTAGCGTTTTCCTGGGCACCTGAAGCTCTGCTTTTGATCTATTCTAAATCTTCTCCAGCTTTGAAGACCTAGTCTCATGCCTTTCCTGTAAATTCTCTTTTGTTGAGGTCCAGCTCCCCTAACAGATTAGGGCCCACACTCCACCAGGCAGTGGAGGTGAATACTTGGCCCAGGAAGAGTCAGGTCCCCAGAGTCATGCTGATTTCCCAGTTGGAGCCTCTCAGTGAAGGCCCAGCTATTGGACACTGTAAAATAAAGTAGCCCCCATGAAAGTGAGTCTTTTCCTCCCTCTGCCCACCCCTATTTTGGCTGACTTTCTCTCTCAACCTCAGAGTGATGTCTCACCTACAGCAACCACCTCACATAAGCCCCCATTTCAGGGACAACCTCCCCTTCCTCTCATGTCATCTGCTCATCTGAACAATATATAGAAACATGAGTATGCGGAACTCAGAGCCTTAGCTGCTGTGCATGCCTCGTGCATCAGAAAGTCTTGCATCTATGGCTCTAGCTCTCATCTCCATCACATAACAGGATGGTGATGGTTAGGAATATGGACTTTGAAACCAGACACACTGGAATTCCAGACCCAGCTCCGACTTGCTAGCTGAGTGAATTTGGGCAAGTTCCTTAGCGTCTATAATCCTCAGTCGTCAACTGTAGGGTGAATTCAGTAACATGAGGATTACATTAAAAATCCTTGTAGTGCTCACACGATGTCTGGCACATGTGATGTGACCAATCAACGCTGATTCTTTGTGTTACCACAACAGATACTGTTGCTGCCACCACTGCTACCATTATTGCGATTACTATCTCAACCCTCCGCTGCCTGGGAGCGCCTAGTCCACCACCCTGCCACAAGTAATCGAAGCACAGCCTTCCAGAGGTCCTTAACTCCCCAGCACACCTCCGATCCTTTGTTCCCAACTTTTCTTATTCCAGAGCTTTAACCCAAGGTTAAGTTCTTTGCATAGATTCCTCTCACTAGTCTGCAGCTCCCTGGGGGCTGCCACCAGATGATAGCCACCTCTGGTCAAGGGATTGACACTATTTGTTGACATTCATTCAATAGCACTCGCAATCTGGTTTAGAAAAACCACAAGAAACCACTTCAATTACGATTTAGCACACATGCCCTAGGGCTAGGCCCTGCCAAGGAGGATGGGAGACAGGGACCTTGGAAAAACTTCCACCGCTGCCTCTGGGGCTGTTCGGAGAACTTCATGAGAGGAAATCCTCAGAGGAAACCGTCCAGGGCTATGCACATCCGGCTGTCCCGCTCACACCTCCACCTTCCCAGCTGCGGAGCAGCTGTCTGCTATCACTGGCTTCAAATGAGTCAGTTTCATTACTGAAAAAGTGGTCAGAGTCAGAGCAAGGAGATGCCTGCTTTTGGAGTAATTTTTAAAACTTTATCTCCACCAGGGCTCCCTGAGCTACAAAAAGCTGGTCTAACCCGACCCAAAATTGAATGGCTTCCTAAAGTGATCAAGAAAGGAGCAGAACAGTTACCTTGACTCCAGGAGTGAGACCCATGGGCTTCAGTGCCTTGGTCACTGGGCTTGGAACATGTCCCCAGGGAGCACTAGGGGAGACGTTCTCCCCAGGGGAGTCAATGGCCCACCTCCAAGCCTGCTTCATGGCTCATCTCCTAGGATGCGGCAGATAACCTTGTCCAGGAGAAAAAACTCAGCTGCAGGAACTACCAGCTGCCTGAAAAGATTCTGTCTGTTGAGAAGGCAACATCGAGGTAATCACCACCCAGTCCCTGCCCAGGACAGAAATGTCCAGACAGTCCCCTGCTGGGTGGCACACAGACTCGATATGGTCATTTCCACTATCTTCCTGGGGTCCGTTCCATTACTAGACAGCTGTGGTCCTTACAGTGACCCAGAGAATGAGCCCTGGAACTTCTTTCTTGGACTTAGATCTTTGAACACATGCATCACATCCTTTCTGAATTTCGTCTTCTCTGGTGCAAACACCACAGCTCCTCAAAGAGGAGGAGGACCAACAAAGAGAGGGGTGGGTTCTCTAGGGCGGAAACCTGGGGTTTTCTGATGAGCTTTCTCTGGACAAAGCTGGGCATTTCCCCTGCTTCTTACTGACAGATAAGCAAGAAAGAGGCAGCCCTGGAAAAAATTAAGCTAGATCTCTGAAGGGGATAACTCTCCAGGTCCCTAATTAGGAGCACAGATAAATGCCTGATTCGACCACTCCAGTCTGCAAGGACAGCGTATTCTGCTCACTATCAGAAGCACTTTGTTGCTGCAAAGGGCTTGGAGATATCTGTTCCACAAATTGCCCATGGCCTCAGGACCTTCGGCAGGGAGAAAGGAAATAGAGGAGCAACACCCTTTTCCGGTGTTCAGGGATGGACAGAATAAAAGGGAGCGTTGCTCTGGGTGCCCCATCAAAAGTTCTCTCTCCATTGACTGCTTTACTCCAGCTCTGCCACCTCTATCTCTGCCACCATGAGCCGGCAACTGAATGTCAAGTCTGGTGGTGACAAGGGGGGCTTCAGTGGGCACTCAGCGGTGGTGCTGAGGAAGGTTGGGGGCAGTGTGGCTTCTTACCATGCACCCAGCAAAGGAGCTGGTGCTGCCTTTGGAAGCCGAAGCCTCTACAGTCTCTGTAGAGGGGATCTCTGTATTCCCCTCAAGGTGGCTGGCAGCAGTGTTCGGACTGGAGGTTACAACTTCAGGCTTGGCTCTGGGTATGGAGGGGGCCGGGCCAGTGGCTTTGCTGGCAGTATGTTTGGTAGTGTGGTCCTGGGGCCTGTGTGCCCATCCATGTGCCCACCTGGGGGCATCCACCAGGTCATCGTCAACAAGAGCCTCCTGGCTCCCCTCAACGTGGAGCTGGACCCTGAGATCCAGAAGGTGCGCGCCCAGGAGCGGGAGCAGATCATGGCTCTGAACAACAAGTTTGCCTCCTTCATCGACAAGGTGGGTCTCCCAGGTGGATAAGACAGTCCAGTGAGATGTTCGTGATCCCTTTCTGCCTGGCAGTGCACAGGGCATTGTGGATGGAAAGGTTGCTGCTGGATCTCATGAAGGGCTCTGTGATCATAGCACGACCTCTGAGCTAGGCAGCACAAAGGAATAAATGAATGTGTTGCTTTCTTTTACAGAGAAGGGTGGACATTTTGGTAAAGGGTAGCCCTACCTCGAGGAAGAATTGATGTGAATCTGGAGGTCAGCTGGACCTCTGGCCCTTCACGGCAGATGGAGGGCTGAGAGAATCAGCACTATTCAGAGAGAAGGGCTCATGGTACAGAAGAAACACTTAGCTGAGACAGAGGAAGAGCATCTTCTGGGGCTGGGTCAGGCAACAGAAGCCAGCTATGGAATCTCCTTCTTCAATGAGTTTTCAGTGACTGGTTTTGCCTGAAAGGCTACAGAATGAACCCTTGTAAAGGGTCTTGTTTGTATGGAATTCCATGAGTGGGGAGTCAGGACTGGAGCCAAATGTCTTTAGAAAAATCTGTATAACCTGGTAGGGTCCATGGTGTTTTCCCACGGGACTTGGTAGCACCCATCTGATTCCAGGTGAGGTTCCTGGAGCAGCAGAACCAGGTGCTGGGGACCAAGTGGGAGCTGCTGCAGCAGCTGGACCTGAACAACTGTAGGAAAAACCTGGAGCCCATCCTCGAGAGCTACACTGGCAACCTGCGCAAGCAGCTGGAGACACTGTCCGGGGACCGGTTGAGGCTGGACTCGGAGCTGAAGGGCATGCGGGACCTGGTGGAGGACTACAAGAAGAGGTGAGTGGGTCCAGCCAAGGTCGCGGGTCAGGTTCCCAGAGGCTCCTGGGATCATCCAATCTCTGTGTCACTTTTTAGGAGGGCAGGGAGCAAGCACTGGGGTCAAGGGCTCACACCCTTGGTCTGACTGTGAAGGAAGGACCACCTCTATTTGATGAGAACTTCCTACCTGGTTGATGGGAAGGAGCTCCTTTGCGCATTGATCCACCATGGGTTCAGTGACTGGTTTGGGGCACCTGGATATCTTCCTAAGGTCCAGAGAATAGACTGTTAATGAGGCAGTTCGGGGGCACAGGACCGCCGCCGCCAGCCCCGGCAGTGCTCCAGCGAGCGTGTGGGGACCCTGCGTCCCCAGCACTTGCCTGGCCAGTGTGAAGAGAGGGTCACCTGGCCAAGGGGACTGGGACCTCTGCTATCTTCTCTCCTTGCCCACAGGTATGAGGTGGAGATTAATCAGCGCACAGCAGCTGAGAACGATTTTGTGGTGCTCAAGAAGGTAAGAGCAAGAAGAGCTATGGACTCTTGAATCCCCATCCTAACCAACCCTGCTAGGGACTCCAGCCCTGGCCTTCTTCTGGGAAGGGGCTGGTACCTGAGTAGAGATGGAGTCATATCCTGGCCTCTAGCAAGGTGGAGAGGACACGTGCCTAGGATATGGGTGGAGACAGATAGGAGAGAATCATGGTCTGGGAATTGGAAACCTCTGGCTCAGCTCGGCCTTCCTGTGTGACCTGAGGAAATACACTCTACTTCTCTGGGCTTCATTTTCTCCAGGTGTAACAGAAAAAGAGTAGCCCCCACTTCTTTATTTACGCCCAAAGATGCATAGGAGAGAAAGGCAATATTGAGGGTTTTTATTCACCAACCTGCTTCCCTTGGTGGGCAAAAGATAGGAAGTTAATTGACTTTTAGGGCAAGGACAGGGCACCTGGTGGGATGTGGGTGGTATTGACCAGTGGCTCTGGGTGCCTCCTGGCAGGATGCAGATGCAGCCTACACGGTCAAGGTGGAGCTCCAGGCCAAAGTGGACTCTCTGGACAAAGATATCCAGTTCCTTAAGTGTTTGTACGATGCGGTGAGCACACCTCCCCCGCCTCCCCTCCCCCACCTCTTTCCAGCTGAGAGATTCCCTGGCTCTTCCAGGGAGAAGCTAATAAGAAGGCTTGAGGATAAGCAGAATTAAGGGTGTTTTGATGGGAAGGTGCAAAACCCTGCACTGGGAGGCCATGGAAGTGTAGGATCCTGGTCCCTGGAAGCCATATTCACAGGAAAAACGTCTCATCAGGGCTGTGATGATGACCTTGGCAGTAGGCAGGTAAAAATGACCCCATGAGGTCCTACTGAAGCACAGATTCCTGATACTGTGAATTGCAAGAAATGCCTCCCATGGCCTGCTACCCACATGGGGTGTATCCTGCTGTGTGAGCCTTTTCCTTGGCTCCAGCAGGCATTTCTTCTCTCCAGTTTGGCCCATTCTGCCAGGCGCCACAGGCCCAGAAGTCTGATGGGAAGAGGAGGGAGGTGGGGGAAGGACCCTGACTCTGTCCTCATCTCTCAACTCAGGAGGTGGCCCAGATCCAGACTCACACCGGTGAGACCTCTGTCATCCTGTCCATGGACAACAACCGTGACCTGGACTTGGACAGCATCATTGCCGAGGTCCGAGCCCAGTACGAGGACATCGCCCTGAAGAGCAAGGCTGAGGCCGAGGCGCTGTACCAGAGCAAGGTGAGGACTGATTGTGTCTCCCTCCTCCACCAGACTTCGTTTCCTGGGAAGGGACACCTCCACCAATGGATGTGAGACATCCCTTAGGAGATGTGTTGAATGAAAGAAGGGTTATAATCAATGCCATAGTGACATCTACTCAAAAAGAATTCTTGGCAAAAATTGTTATCAAAGATAAGCCATAAAACTGGGTAGGCATTTCCAACAGAGAGGGACAGGCCATCCTCTGATGGAGGAACGAAGCAAGGTGCTCTTGCTATAAAACTGGGATTAGGCCGTGTCACCATGGGAAAGAAGGAGAGTAACAGATATGGAGGAGAGTAGCTATGGGTGACCTGTAGTGGGACAGGGAGTAAAGAAGAGGATGCCATGAGCTTCCCTCTGATCAGTGTGGAAGGACTTCTAAGAAGAAGAGGTGGGATTCTAGGAGCATTCTGGGGGATGGCACTTATGCTTTGAAGTAAAACCCTTCTAGGCTGTCACTGAGAAGACCCTTTACCTGGGGGCCCTATGGGGCTTCACATCTCCCAGCTTTCTTGGCCATTAAATCCCGCCAACAGCAAGGACCACAGGTTCCTTGTTCCCTGTCCAGGGCTGTGTCATCCTCTCTTTTCTGAAGGACTGGCCAAGGGTGAGGGGAGGATCTGAGCTACAAGTCCTGAGCCAACAGTCCCACCACCTCCAGGGTACATGCATGCGGTCCTTAGCCCTGGCCCTTCACCTGTCATTAAGAAAGGATTGTAGGAGAATGTAAGTTTCACGGGACCAGGGACCTCACCTATACCACTCACCTCTGTATCCCCAGTACCTAGAACAGAACCTGGCCTTTAAAAGATGACGGGCCTTTAAATATCCATCTACAAAAGAAAATAAAAGCAACTCAGGTACTGTGGTGCTAAATCAATGGAGAGGTTCAGAACTCTTCTATTTTGGAAAGTGAAAGTGTTAGTCACTCAGTCATGTCCGACTCTTTGATACCCCATGGACTGTATGTAGCCCTCCAGGCTCCTCTGTCCATGGAATTTTCCAGGTAAAAATACGAGATTGGGTAGTCATTCCCTTCTCCAGGGGATCTTCCTCACCCAGGGATCAAACCCAATCTCCTGCAAGTGGATTCTTTACCAACTGAGCCACCAGGGAAGCCTTATTTACTTTGGAAGTGCTTGAAAGTGAAAGAAAGTGAAGTCGCTCAGTCGTGTCCGACTCTCTGCAACCCCATGGACTACAGCCTGCCTGGCTCCTCTGTCCATGGGATTTTCCAGGCAAGAATACTGGAGTGGGGTGCCATTGCCTTCTCCAGAGGATCTTCCCAACCCAGGGGATCGAACCTGGGTCTCCCACATTGTAGGCAGATGCTTTTACCATCTGAGCCACCAGGGTAGTCCTTGGAAATGCTTAATACATGAAAACTGCATTTTCCCTTTATCCACCCCCAGAAAAGATTAGTCAGGGAGATGAGAAAGGAGGATAGGCCCAGCAAATAGATTTCTGCTTAGAGAAACAGGTGGACTTCTTGGTCAGAATCAGCTCCAAAAAGCTGGAAGGATAACTCAGGTCCTGGCTCTATCACCTCCTGTTGCAGAGCTATCTACCCTGGCTCTCTCCGGTGGTGGAAGGGTTTGCTCAGGCCACTTTCTCTGCCTTGGGTGGTGGGGGTGTGGGGGGAGTCCTGTCTCATCACCAACCTCCTGTCTCTGGAAACCAGATCCAGGAGCTGCAGCTGGCAGCTGGCCGGCATGGGGACGACCTCAAACACACCAAGAATGAGATGTCGGAACTGAACCGGCTCATCCAGAGGATCCGCTGTGAGACTGCAAATGTGAAGAAGCAGGTGGGCAGCAAGCCCGTAGAGAGCACGGAGGCTGGGCTTCACCCTCTGTGATGGAGAGACTGGAGCCCATCCTTGAGTGAAAAGCAGATGTCCCCTGCCTGACTTGGGACTCTCTGGACCATTGATGGTCCCTCTTCCTCGCCATACCTTGGGACCCGTACACTCCGAGCTGGCACCCTGCTCAGAACTGGAGGGGCCTTGCACTTATTTCACCTGACTCACAGATCAGATAAGGAAACTGGGCTGGAGAGAGGAAGGGACTCTCCCAGGGTGTCCAGCTGGTTATTAGGATTAGAATTTAGGTTTCCTTTCTTTTTCCCATCTTTCTCAGGCCTTTTCTGTGTGCAGTAAACCTGCCCCATGTCCCCTTCAGGTATGACCCTCCAAGGGCAGGCCCCACACCTCTTCCTCCCACTGGACACTCAGTGCATGTAGGGTTTGGGGGGCTTCTCCTTGGGACCCTCAGTGGCCAAGTTAAGGTCCTCCTCTCACTGCTCTCACTGGGTGACCAGTGAGGATGATAGCAGATGATGTTCTGGGTTGTCTGCCCTGTACCCATTGCCTTTCCAGGTGGGAGAGAGACCCTGTCTTGTCTGAAAGCAGAAAAACATCATATCTCTGGGGAGATGAGTTTAAGGGGGTAGGGAATCCTTCCCTAGTTGACCCTGGTAGGTCAACTCTGCCCAGTGATAGAATTGCCAAACCTGGAAGAGCTGAGCCAGCTCTCTTTCCTGCACCCCCACAGCCTTCCAAGCCAGGTCATGTGGGGAACACAGGGCCTGCTTTCCAACTTGACACGCGCTGATTCACGACTCTATGAGGACTGTTTCTCCGCCTGGTAGTATTTGCCATCACAGTGTCACTCGATGTTTTTCAGGCCCCAGATGCTCTGTCTGAGGCCATGGATATGACCTCAGGCCCTTAGCTTCTTCTTGTATGGGAAGCTTCCCCGAATCCATTCAGGCCAGACATGGGAAGTGTTTAGATAGACCCTCCCTGCAGAGTGCTAGAATAGTCCAGAGATGTACACTGTTGGGTGCTAACGAGTAGGAAGGTCCCTGCTGGGGGACACCCTGCAGGTAAGGGTCTGATCACAGAGGTGCCTTGGCACGCTGTCGGATTCTTGGACGCTCCAGGTTGGGGTCTCAGTGTGATTCTCCAGGACAAGGTGGACTTGAAACCGACAGCCACTGGTTTCAACCTCAGGCACTAGACAACTTGCAAACATCCAAATCTCTTCTTGTGGTCCTGAAATGCAACTGCTCTGACAGCTTTTCACGGGCCTTTAAATATCCATCTACAAAAGAAAATAGAAGCAACTCAGGTACTGTGGTGGCTCTGCAGCAATTACTTGCTACCACCTTGGACCTCATCTGTAAAGTGAGGGGGGTTGGGACCTAACCATTAAGATCTAAACATTATTCTGGGTTCTGATGGCCTTCCCATCCGTCCTTTGCTTTTCAGTGTACCAATCTGGAGACGGCCATTGCCGATGCCGAGCAGAGGGGAGACAGTGCCCTGAAGGATGCCCGGGCCAAGCTGGATGAGTTGGAAGCTGCCATGCACCAAGCCAAGGAGGAGTTGGCCCGGATGCTGCGTGAATACCAGGAGCTCATGAGCCTGAAGCTGGCCTTGGACATGGAGATCGCCACCTACCGCAAGCTGCTGGAGGGCGAGGAGTGCAGGTGAGCGGGGCAAGGGAGATGCCATGGTTGGGGCAGGGGACTGTGGGTGGCTCCCTGCTGGGCCAAGGGACCATTTGGGAGGTGAAAGAGGAAAGACAGCAGTGCTCGTGACGTGGGCACAGAAGGGGGCTGTTTGTTGATTGAGCTCAGCTTCCTGCAAGAGGAGGTCGGATGTGAAGCACCGGTGGTTGGGTGGTGGCATGAAAAGAGCCAGTGGGGTCAGACAGACCTGGCTTTAATCACTCGCTTTGCCATATGTCAGCTATGTGGTCCTGGTATCTGTAACTTTTACTATTTATTTGCTCATCTGTAAATGAGGATTGTAACCTCCATAAAATGAGGTTGTTTTAAGGATGAATTCAAATGATAGGCATATAAAGGCAGGAACCCATCAAAAGGCTCAGCTGAACTAGACACTTCCCTGAGGTTTTATCCTTCTCTAACTTTCTGTCTTGCAGGATGTCTGGGGAGAATCCCTCCTCTGTGAGCATTTGTGAGTATCCCCGAGAGACGGGTCGAGTTGGGGATTCTGACTGGATGGGAAAGCTGGGGACTGCAAGATAATGTGATACCACCTCCAATCATTGTCTCCCCTCATCTGGGGGCTCCTAGTACTGTCTCAGGAAGGTTCTCTGGCTTCAAAGGAAGCCTATTTGCCTTCTGTCCCAGGGAATCAGTGACTGAGGTCATGCCAACTCCATTTCCTTCCTGTGTCTCTCTCCTGGGCACCGTCATCCCAAGAAGGGGTTGAGAATACGGACCTGTGAGACAAATGGTCCTAGACTCTCTAGGAGGGCAGGGACCATTCGGTCCCGGGTTGTCCTCACCTCGCACAGAGGTTGCAGTATACCTGGGTCTCGACCCACCCTTGCGGTGTTTTTTTGACTGCCAAGGGTCGCTGTGGGATGGACGGGTGGCTCGCTGAGTGATGCTGTCATCCTTCTTCCCCTGTTCTGGGTCCTTCCACCACAGCTGTCATCAGCAGCAGTGCAAGCAGCTCCGGTTCCCACCCTGGATCCTTGGCCAGCACTGACCTTGGGGCCAGCACCACGGCCAGCACAGTGACCAGCAGCTCCAGAAGCAC
Source organism: Oryx dammah (assembly GCF_014754425.2). NCBI lineage: Eukaryota > Metazoa > Chordata > Mammalia > Artiodactyla > Bovidae > Oryx > Oryx dammah. The sequence goes on along the minus strand of NW_024070213.1, from coordinate 89,828,647 downwards.
CCGAAGCAGGCAGACCAGGGCCAAAGGGGCACAAGGGGGAGACCCCAAGGACTCCCAAGACAAGAGCACCCCAGTCAGTGGCCGGGCAAGGAAAGCTGCCCGGTAAAGCCCCTCAGCTTTAAGGGTTCTCTCAGCTGCTGGGAGAAGAGATGCTCTTGCCCTGCCACCTCACTTGGAGATGTCTGCCACAGCCCCCCCTTCCCCAGAGTCCTAGGACCACCGTGGTATATGCGACCACCCACATGCACTGTGGCCTGTCTCACTGTCAAGTTCTGGTTGGCCTCATCCTCTCCCATTTTCAGGTCCCATCTGGACTTTGTGACTTCCTTTTTTCCTGCTGCCCTCATCTGCTAGGAGGCTTATGGACACAGCTATAATTACCTTCTTGGCCCTGGAACATCCCTAAAAACATCCCTAGAGAGAGAGGAGAGGAGGGAGGAAAAAGAGAGGAAGAGGGCGAGGGAAGGCAGGATAGTTTTCTCTATGCTTTGGTGGAGTCAGCAGTTGTCCGAAGGCTTACTTTGCAACCTGGAGGCGGTAGCAACTCCTATATGTTAAGCACCAACTACATCTCATCCAATTATGCAAAGTAGATGCAATAAGCATCCTTGGGGCAGAAGAGATGCCCCCATCCTCTGAGTGACTGTGGAACATGCCCCTTCACTCCCTGGGTGCTAGGGTCGGGAGTTGAGCCCAGGCCTGGTTGACTCCAGGGTCCGTGTGCTTTTATATGCCACTCTCTTTAATGAAGGGAATGTCAAACTCACTCTTATTTTGATGAAGGCAGAGACTTAGGTTGCCTTTCTGTCAGTGGGTAGGTGTTTATCTTTGGGCCTTTTTCTGGGCTGTGTCCTGCTGTAGCTTTTGATTCGCAATTCCTGCTGCCAGGAGCTGTGTTCAATGAGGGAAGCTTGCTTTGTCTCTGGTGGTGCCACCCAGCCCAGAAGTCCTGGCTCTTGTTGTAAATATTCCTAAGGATGGAGACACCCGGTTCCTCCTTGCCTTGACTGAAGGATTCTGAATTTCTGCCATATGTTCAATAAACTGTCCTTGAGTAATGTCCGAGGTGCATGTTTGTTAACATTTTGATTTCTCCAAACTGCCCATCTCCGATGATGATACACTCCATCTCGCTCAGGGGCACAAGCCTTTCAGGAACCTGGAGGCTGCTCAGATCAATGGGAGAAATAGACACACACACAAAGTTACGCACTCATACAAATCAGGGAAGGGCAGCCCAGTGCAGCAATGCTGACAAGTGATCAGCACAGGGAAGCTAAGCAAGGAAGGCTACCTGGAGGAGGAGGAGAGTTTAATCAAATAACTAGAAAAGTGAGAACATAGGTTCTTAAAAAGAATTTAAATCACATCATCATAGTAAGTTTCGGCTTAGGTTTTGTGTGCTGGTCTTGTTGGTTGGTGGGTGGGGTGGGTAGGAGGTGAACAGATTTGGCAGTAGATTCTTAGACATGGCATCAAAAGCCCAGGCAACCAAGGAGAACATACAGAAATTGGGCTTCCTCAAAATTAAAAGTTTCTACACATCAAAAGGAATTACCAAGAAAGTGAGAAGATAATTTACAAAATGAGGGAAAATATTTGCAAATCACGTATCTGATTAGGGTCTAGTACCCAAAACATTGCTTTTGAACTGTGATGTTGGAGAAGACTCTTGAGAGTCCCTTGGACTGCAAGGAGATCCAACCAGCCCATCCTAAAGGAGTTCAATCCTGGGTGTTCATTGGAAGGACTGATGTTGAAGCTGAAACTCCAATACTTTTTGGCCACCTAATGTGGAAGCTGACTCATTGGAAAAGACCCTGATGCTGGGAAAGATTGAAGGCAGGAGGAGAAGGGGATGACAGAGGATGAGATGGTTGGATGGTATCACCGACTCAATGGGCATGAGTTTGGGTGAACTCCAGGAGTTGGTGGACAGGGAGGCCTGGGGTGCTGCAGTCCATGGAGTCGCAAAGAGTCGGACATGACTGAGCAACTGAACTGAACTGAACCCAAAACATATAAAGAACTTTGACATCTCAGTAACAAGAAGACAACCCAATTTAAAAGCAAGCAGAGGAATTTAATGGACCTTTCTTCAGGAAAGATACACGAATGGCCAACAAGCACATGAAAAGATTCTCAGCATTATTAATCATCAGGAAATTCAAATCCAAACCACAAAGTGGTACCACTTCACATTCACTAGGATAGCTGTAATAAAAAAGAATAGAAGACGAAAACCGTTGATGAGCTATATGTGAGACTGAACACCCTAAAACTCCTAAAGGAAAACATAGGCTGAACACTTTCTGACATAAATTGCAGCAATATCTTCTTTGATCGATCTCCCAGAATAATGGAAATAAAAACAAACAATGAACAAATGGGACCTACTTATACTCAAAAGCTGGGAGTCACCACTTCCTCCGTTCTTGAAAAAGAATATAATAAAAACAGGACAACTGGCTCTCACGTGTGTGCCACTAACAGAGAGGAATGGACACTTGGAGGTCTGACAGTGATAGCTAATCTAGGATGGGGCCTGTTGTCTGGTAGACTGTCATCAGAAACCTGGCACACAGGTGTGGACACGTGCTCATCAGCCCACAGACTCAGCCTATGGACGAGACTCAAAATATTTAACCACTGGTTTAATTAGGCACTAACCCATCACAGAAGGTGTCAGCCACAGGCAACTGAGACAGCCACGCTGGTCCCTACTGGCTGGACAGCATTCTGCCTAAGTTTGTATTCACGACCACCCGTATGCAGATGTGGGCCCCCACACGGCCTCTGACACCTATGGGAACACGTCTGTGAGCTTGCGAGCAGTGCTCACAATTCACACCGTAAGCACGGAGACTGGGGCCACGGAGCAGAGAGCATCTTCCAGCCTCAGGGGACCTGTTAGGCTGGAAGGACGCACACACACCTGGGCAATAGGGTTGTGTACAAAAAGCTGTGGCTGCCCTAGGGAGGGCTCAGGGGAGCTTTCTTAGAGGAGGGGTGTTTTTGTTTGTCTTAAAGGATAGGGCCAGTCTGCCTTGGTGGGCAGGAGGCTGGGAGAACAGCCCAGGGCATGTCATCACGATGCATGTAAGAAACACACAATCGTCTCATAAGCACCCCACCCAAGTCCTGAAATTATATTGTCTTCAAAAAAGCAAAACAGGCTGAGGGGAGGAGGGGTCAGATCTGCTGCTTGGAGAGTCAGGGACAGGAAGAGAGCGGGAGGAGTCGGTGCTGGTAAGCTCAGCTTCTGACACCGTGCTTCAGGGCGGGCATGTACACTGGACATTTGCACACAGGAAAGCCAGGACAGCTCAGAGGCGAAGAGCACAGACGGCAGCCAGGCAGCTTACCTCAAATCCTGGTACAACTACTCACTAGCTGTGCAACTTCCAATAATGTACTTAACGTCCTGTACCTCAGTATCTTCATCTATAAGATGGGGATAATAACAGTACTTGCCTCACAGGACTGCAGTGAGAATTAAATGAGTTAATACGTATGTAGTGCTTAGAGCAGTGTCCTGCAGAGCCCACCCTGTGTGTTTGCCAGTATCATTACCATCATCATTATTATTTACAAGATGCCTCCCATCCACCTCGGGGAGCAGGCGGAGCAGGTATTAGTACCCCCTGTTTTAGAGATGTAGAAACAGAGGCTTAGGAAGTTGGGAGACCTACCCTGGTCACATGACCAGGGCCTGGATGCACAGTCCTGAGTCCACACACCTTGCCAGAGGCTTGGGGTGGGCTAGAGAAAGGAGATGACCAGCAAAGCTCAAAGGAGATGGCCTTGGCCATGGAGTTGAGCAAGGAGGAAGTGAGGGGGATGGGGCAGCCCTGGAAGGCATTTCTCTGGCAACCAAATAGCAGGGTGGGAGCAGAGCCAAGTGTCTGGGAGGACAGTCTTCCTTGGCTTTTATACCCCAGCTCCTCTGGCATGAGCTCACCTTCAGCCTTGCCAGCTGCAGACCTGCTAAACAGCTGTCCTGCCCCCAGATGGATGGCTCTGGCCATGGCCAAGTCCCCCAGGGGCTGTGCTCCAGCTGCCAGGCGTGGGGCTGAATGCCCTGCCTGCCTGAAACTATAGGAGGATGTAGGGGGATGAAGGGCGTACTTGTGTGGGATTCGTAGACAACATGCTCTTTTCCTGAGTCCATCTGCTGAGCAGGCTGGCAGGACCGGAACTGATGTCATCCAAATAGCCCAGCTCTGCTGCTGCTGCTGCTAAGTCGCTTCAGTCATGTCCAACTCTGTGCGACCCCATGGACTGCAGCCTACCAGGCTCCTCTGTCCATGGGATTTTCCAGGCAATTGTACTGGAGTGGGGCGCCATTGCCTTCTCCGAAATAGCCCAGCTCATTCTCCCTAATTTTGGAGACAATTATTTGCTCCGAGAACCACCTGCCCCATTCTCAGTACCTCCAGCCTCCCCCACCCCACTCCTACATCAGTTAGATTCTGCTTCCTTAAACATGTGTGGCTCAGACTCTGTCTGGCTCAAGAGCCCTCAATAGCTCTCACTCACCCTGTCTCATGCACAGGGTGGGGTCCAGAGTCCCTCAACCCACGGTCTCCCTTCACTCATAATCACGCCAGCCTGAAGGGTCTTTCCCTCACAAATGCCCTTCCTCCTGGCAGCCTGGGTTGCTTTTACTCCTCCTCAGGAAGAGTCTACCCAAACCTTTTTTTCCTTGAAAGACTGACATTCAAACCCCTTCCTCCAGGTAGTCCTTGTGGATTCAGTGTCCACAGGTCTTGCCTCTCCTCTGTGCATTCCCTTTTCCTCTCACCCAGCAAATACCCTCTGGGATTATACTAGATTTTCTAACTCTTCTCTCTCTCAAACCTTCTCTGGAGGCTTATAGGGCCCCAGAATGCTGAGAATGAGGGGCCAATGGATCCTGCGGAGGCCATGGAATCACAGGAACACGCAAAGCTGATCATCCTCACAGATGTAGAGACAAAAACATAGAGAAAGCTACAGATTCTTTGTGTAAAGTGAACAAAACATTTAGTTATAAAACCAAGAGCCATATAAATGTAATTCACTTAGCAAGCAACTTAAAATTCCCTTGAACGTTCAAGCTAGATGTTCTTGGTAACCTGGGGTTTGAGTCCCTGATTGAACATACTTTTCCTGCCAATTCACAGGTGAGTAGAACTGCAGCTCAGAGACCTCCATGCCTGGCCCATCATCTCTCAGAATTTAATTCCCACTGGAAAACTGGGCAGGGCTTCCCAGGTGGATTAGTGGTAAAAAGAATCCGCCTGCCAATGCAGGAGACATAGGTTCCATCCCTGGGTCAGGAAGATCTGGAGAAGGAAATGACAACCCACTTCAGTATTCTTGCCTGGAAAATCCCAGAGACAGAGGAGCCTGGCGGGCTACAGTCCATGGGGTCGCAAAAAGTCAGACATGACTGAGCAACTGAGCGCACACATACAGACAGGAAATAGCCACCCCAGTACTGCAAAGGGCATGAGGGGAAGATGAAGACGGGACGTGGGGCGTGGTAGATCCCATCCCGTCTCCCTTACCAGCCTCCCCAGGCAGGGACTCTGTCTCCTCTTGCCCATAAGTTTGCTCAGGTCTCAGTTGAGTCTGGGGCAGGGCCTTTATAACCTTGGTGAACTATAGCTCTGTGCTGATTTTCTTTAGTACCTCCCTTTATCCCTGCGGCAAAAACACCAGTAAGCACCCCAGGAGCCCCACCTGGGCCCACCCTTCCTGTGAGTGGTCCAGAATGTTCCTCCTTCCTCTTCTATCATCCGCATCAACAAAATTGGGTGTTTCATTCCTAATGGCCAGTATCTAATTAACTAATTTATACTAAGGTGTTAATGACTTGTTAATAGCTTGATGAGATGCTTTTTCCAGGAATCCAGAAACTAAGTTCTCTGAGGGCAGAGTGCCTTTTATTGCCTCCCTCAGCACTTGGTAGGTGCTCAGTGAGTGATAAAGGGATCAGTATCAATATAGTTGGGCTTCTCCTGGTGGTTCAGTGGTAAAGAATCCCCCTGTAATGCAGGACCCACAGGAGACGCAGATTCGATCCCTGGGTTGGGAGGATCCCCTGGAGAAAGGAATGGCTACCCAGCTCAGTATTCTTGCCTGGAGAATCCCATGGACAGAGGAGCTTGGAGGGCTATGGTCCCTAGGGTCAGAAACAGTTGGACACGACAGAAGCAACTTAGCATGCACGCATCAATATACTTAATATTTGAAAAATGCTTCCTGTCAAATCTTGTAGCTAGAAACACTTATTAGACAGTGGCTATTATTATTTCTAATGGAGAATTTTCCATTACCAGGGATGGTCTGAACAGAGAGATTCCTGGAGCCTGGGACCTTTGGGAACACCACCTACTCCAGGTCACCCAACAGCAGATAACACTGTATGGGAGTGTGCTAATCTAGACATCTGTTGCTCTGGAAAGGAAGGGGAGAGAGGAGGAAAAGAGAGGACAGGCTGATTCCTAAATTCTACTTTTGGTCATTGATTAATACTTATTGAGCACTGAAATACACCAGGCAGTTACCAAGGATTTACATGAATTAATACATGTAATCACCACAACTACCTCATGAGAAATCTTTTTATTTTTGTTGTTTTTCTTTTTAAATGTATTTATTTTTCTATTTGTTTTGGCTATACCATGTAGCATGCGGGATCTTAGTTCCTTGGCCGGGGATTGAACCCATACCCGCTGTGATGGAAGCAGGGTATCTTAACCACTGGACTACCGGGGAAGTCCATCCATGAAGAACTGTGATCCCATTTAGAGCTGGGAAGCAGAGGCTTCAAGAGGTGAAGACATGCTGGGTGGTACCGTGGGATTCAGACCTTGGGAGCCAGCTCCCGGAGCCTGGGCTTTTACCTGGTGCCATTTGAGGCAGATGCAAGTGCAGAGGCTCCCAAAGATGCACCATCCCAGCAGTTTGGTGGCTGTTCAAACCATTGTCAATCCTCTCACTCCTGGGAAGTATGACCAGAGGCTAGTCCTGTGCCCTGAGGAAGATACAGAGGGAGGAGTCAACTAGGGGCCATGGAACCCTCTCCCAGGCCCCTGGCCCTAGGGAACATGGCAGCCTCCACACTGCAGTCAATGGACAGAGGAGTCCTGGATTGGGGGCTAAATCCAGGAGTGTAAGCAGGATTTTGAAAGACTGAAAGGATTTGGACCAGAAAAGATGGGGAGAGAGGGTGTTTGAGGCTGAGTAAGAACAGTTTGGTAAAAATGTGAAGGTATTTGAAGATGAGCCCTGTGGTTGTCCTTGGCAGAGCAAAGGAGCAGCCAGGAAGGAGGTTGCTGGCTGGGGTGGAGGTGGGGTGGCAGCTGCAGGGACCCTGAAGGCTGTGCTAGGGAGCCGCCATGCCTATCAGAGAAACAGACAGCTGGCGAAACCATGGAGGGGACCACCCTCGTGTGAGGACTTGTTTCCAAGAGCTGAAAAAGGCCTTGAGTGCTGCACCACAAGCTCCTGGGCACACTGCCTGACACATAGTGCACAGTGGAGATTTATTGAGGGAGAAGAGGAGGAGCAGAGGTGCCTACTAGGGGGTGTCTGGGAAACTTCTACCCTCCTTACGAAGGAAGATGCGATGACACGCGATGCAGGCTTCAGAGGAAGCTCATGGAGCTGCCCGCAGAGTCCCTGTCCTTCTGGCACAGGGCAAGAACATGCCAAGGGGTGAGGGAGATGGGAGAGTCAGACGTGGGCTCTGCTAGCCCAGGAAGACCTCCAGGAAGAGGCTGAGAGGAGGGAGCAGCAGAGCGAGAGGGAAAGAAGAAAGGAAGGATGGAAAATGGAGAGGAGGGATAAGGCAGGACGGAGACAGGAGATGGGAGGAGAGAAGGGAGGGAAAGAGAAATTCTGGTGAACCACCCAGACAAAATGGCAGGGGGAGGCTGGGAAGGAGCATGCGGCCGGTGGGGTGAGGGATTTCAGGCCAACCCCCTAAACAAAGTGCCAGACAGCCCCAGACCAGCCTGGCCCCAGATTCTCTTCTCTTCCGTGTCCACACCCAGCTGAGAATCACAGGCCACCCATGGGGCCCCAGCAGGTATCTTTGGGAAATGGCAATCTTCAGAGGCAGAGCCAGCCATGGGCAGAGCTGGGGCTGCAGTCGCAGGGGTGATCACGGGGGAGCACTGGGGTCCACTGCGGGAGCCAGGGACGCAGGAGGGAGGGGACCACAGGCAGAGTCTGGGGCAGGGACCCCAGGAGTGTCTGAAGCAGGATGCACAGGGCTCCCTGAGCCCCGCTCTGGGCCAGACCTTGACCCTTGGCTTGCCTGGGTGTTGAGGGATGTGATGGAAGTCTAGTCTCATCTTGACAGTAACTTCTTTTCTTTTTTTTAATTGTTAATAGTTTTTTTTTTTTCATTTCTTTTTTTTTTTTTTTTACTTTACAATTCTGTATTGGTTTTGCCATACATAACTTCTTCATTTCAATTTTAAACAGATGGTTCCTGACCAAGTTGCTCCACATCTTATTAGCAAATACACATTGGGGGAGAGACGTACGTGACAAAATGGATGTTCAGGAGGCTTCCCCTGAAACCTCCAGGCCCTGGACGAGCCTCTGTCCACTGTGTCCATATCTCTTCCCAATGGACTCTGGGAATTTCTCCCCCACCTGCCTGACGCCATCCTCCTCATCGTCTTCATTCTGCCCAGGTGCTTGAAGGGCTAGACATCCCTGTGTGCAGGCATGCTCAGTCACTCAGTCAGGCCTGACTCTTTGCGACTCCATGGACTGTAGCCAGGCAGGCTCCTTTGTCCATGGGATTTTCCTGGCAAGGATACTGCAGCATGTTGCCACTGCCTCCTCCAGGGATCTTCCGGACCCAAGGATTGAACTCGTGTCTCCTGCAGCTGTTGCATTGCCAGGTGGAGTCTTTACTGCTGAGCCACTTCGGAAGCCCTAGACATCATTTGCACAGCCTCTAACCTGTCTTGTTTTGAGAGTTTGAGAGGGGTGAAGTGTGGCAATCCCATTTCTTGGAGAACTTACAGAAGCTCAAGGACCCGCTGTGTCCAGGGTTGACTCTGGCCTGAGCTGTTCATGTCACTTGCCAGGGAGAGGGTCACTCCACCCCTGATACTCCACAGAGAGAGCTACTGTCCTCTGTGGGTTAGGAGATGAGGCCATGGAGTGGAGTGTGTCTCAGGGGACCTGAGGGAAGGGTGAACAACTCAATGAATGGCCCCTTTCCATGAAAGAAGAGGACACAGCTATGGTTAGAGCTCCCAGATATTCTACCCAGCAACCTTCCGTGTCCAGGGCAGTCCATCTGCTCCCCCTGGTCCCCAAGAGGAAGCCCATAGCCAAGAGAAGATTCATCAGGATAGAGATGATGAAGAGCCAATGACACCCCCCTGGAGAGGCTGGGGCCTGGGGCAAATTACCCTATAACAGCAGGTTAATTAGATAAGACCCAAATTACATGAGCAAGGCTTGCAAGCCCAGCAATTTGATGGTTTCATGTTGTTTCAGAGGTGGGGAGGCTTGATCTCTAGCTCAGCACAGAGAAAATGACTTCTTGCTCGCAGGCAAGCCAAACCCATGAATTAAGCTCTTGACTGGCCAGCCACGAGCCCCAGTGCCAAGCGCATATAAAGGAGGACACCTGCCAGTCCTCACTGCAACCTGCAGAACCGTGTGGGAATTTGCCTTCGTTCCTCCAGCATCCAAGCTCCATCTCCATCAGAAGCATGAGCCGCCAATTCACCTGCAAGGCAGGAGCTGCTGCCAAGGGAGGTTTCAGCGGCTGCTCAGCTGTGCTCTCCGGAGGCAGCACGTCCTCCTACCGGGCAGGAGGCAAAGGGCTCAGTGGGGGCTTCGGAAGTCGGAGCCTTTACAGCCTGGGTGGCGTCCGGAGCATCTCCTTCAACGTTGCCAGCGGCAGTGGGAAGAGTGGAGGTTACGGATTTGGCCGGGGCCGGGCCAGTGGTTTCGCCGGCAGCATGTTTGGCAGCGTGGCCCTGGGGCCCATATGCCCAACTGTGTGCCCACCTGGAGGCATCCACCAGGTCACTGTCAACGAGAGCCTCCTGGCCCCCCTCAATGTGGAGCTGGACCCCGAGATCCAGAAAGTGCGTGCCCAGGAGCGGGAGCAGATCAAGGCTCTGAACAACAAGTTCGCCTCCTTCATCGACAAGGTGGGTCTGCTAGGACCTGGGGACCTGTAAACAGCCCTTGTCTTTTCTTCTTGGAACATGAGTTTTGTTGCAGCAAGAGGGATTGAGATTAGAAATGGGAAGGCATGTAATCCAGGGTGACCGAATTAAGGTTTCCTGTATAGTCTTCCCTGAGAAAAGACAGGTAGGTCAATCTCTACTGGCAGAGGCTTGTCAGGGTTACTGAAAGGAGCTCCAAAGAGAAGACAGACCCTTGCTTCTAACTCTTGAGAGCTGGCTTGGTGCTACTGCTAAGCCTGGGCCCAAGCAGGCTATAAACAGGAAGGGGCCAGGAAAGCTGTCCTCCTCCTATCATTGCAAACTGAGCTCATCCTTTAGTCCTAGGACTGGGAGCACCAGCGAATGGTCCTTCATGTGTGGCTTGGCCATGGGCTTTAGTTTTGGTGGGTGAGGACTCTCTCGAGAGGCAGAAGAGCACGGTGGGGACGAGGTCTCCACAGCGCTCTGAAGTCAGACCTGGTTTCCACCTTGGCCCCATCACTGACCAGCTGTGTGACTTTGTGTGGCTAAGCCAGTCACGTAGCCAGCTGTGTGGACGGGTGGAGAGTCATCCACCCTGTTTATGCCTCTGTTTCCTCATCTCCACCATGAAGATAATAACCTACCTCTTGGGGCCACTATCAGATTTGTGAAAGAAAATGCATGTGAAGATCCTGGCATGATGCCTGATGCATGCTAGGTACTCCCCAGATGGCGGTTACTGTTATTATCATTTTTATCTCTGAAAGCTGAAGGAGGGGTGTTGGGAAGGAGAAAAATCAAAGGTCTGGAAGAAGCCTCAAGGGATCATCCAGTCCAGATAGGTCCTGCCTTTTTGCAGATAAGAAATGATTGCTCCCATTTTGCAAGTCAACAAAGGCAAGGGGCAATGCCATGCCCAAGGTCATCTCCGGGCAAGGGAAGGTGCAGTTGGAGGCTCAGCCTCCTGACTCCAGACCCAGTACTGGGCACTGGAGGACTCTGCTGGCTACATGACAGTCAGGCACCAAGGGTGGGTCAGCCCAGGACAAAGCCTATGTTGTAACAGTCAATGGCCATCAAAACCTTGCATCCCCACAGCTCTGGACTCCAGTTTGGAGCAGTTCCTGATGCCTCTGCTCACTTCAGGGGCTGCACTGTCTCTGCGGCTTCTTACCCCTTAAGCCTTTTCACATCTAGAAGAGCAAAGTATTCTGAGGTTTGGGGTCTGGGGAGGTGGGAGTGGACTGACCTTGGGCTGAGTTGGTCAAACCTCATTAAGGAGTGAAAGTCTGGAGACATGGAAAGAAAGACAAGCATGAAGATAGTCACGTCTGTGAAAAAGGTGGTCTGTCTGGGGTGCCTCTGGGCTCAAACGCCTGGAGGTTTCCTAAATAATTTTGGTCCCTAGAGGAGTACAATCCCATAAGCCCAGGAAGCCAGGGGCAATGGGTACATCCTATCAGCCATCCAGATGTGGGGTCCAGATATGCATTGTACTGTCCTGGGTGTATGGTTTTCTCTGTGGTGAATACTCAGTCTTATGGATAGACTTGAAAGAGTCAGGATTGCTTAAACCAAACCAAATGCTGGAGGAGATGCTGGAAGCAAGCTGTTTGGTGACCAATCCCACCTCAACACTGAAGCCCAGACAGTTTTCTGATGTCCTGTGTTTCTGACTTTAAGGAACACAACCTTGTTTAAAGTAGCTATGCTCACATACGATTAAGAGAAGTCACATTCAAGACAGAAAAACCAAAAATCAACCCAAACCAAACAAGAGCAGTGGCTGCAGATCCACCAGCTCTGGTCAGCTTCCTGGCCGAGTGAGACTGCAATGGCATGGGAGTTCTGGCTGTCCATCTTGCTCCATGAGCCAAGTTTGCTCTAGGGAAGATGGTTCTGAGGAGCAGGGCTAGGGGAGTAGGAAGAGGCCTTGAGGAAGATGGAGCTGGACTCTGATGAAGGAATTTAGAACACCCAGGAGTTCTTGGTCCATTGAGCCTCTTGATCATGAAATACTGGAAAATGAAGAGCAGTCTCCTGTCTTTTGAGTGGTCAGCCTTTCCAAAGATGGATTCAGCCTGACTCTGTTGCAGTAAATTCAGGCTCACCCCTGCCCTGGACTGGTTTGGCCATAGTGGGTTCAGAGTGATCAGATGCATGGGTTATTGGAACATATATCTGGGTTCAGTTCTGGGCTCTGATATTTATTAAACCACTGGACCTTGGGAGAGGTCAACTTCTCAGTTTCCTTTCCACAAAATAAGGTTAAAGATGCATGCACCTCAAATAGCTGTTGTGAGGGGTAGAGGAGAAAATGCAGGGGGACTGCTTTGCCCAGTGCCCTAGAAGTGACGGGTGTGATGGTTTCCATGGAGGCTCAACATTTCTGGGCATTGGGTTTCAGGTGAGGTTCCTGGAGCAGCAGAACCAGGTGCTGGAGACCAAGTGGGAGCTGCTGCAGCAGCTGGACCTGAACAACTGTAAGAACAACCTAGAGCCCATCCTCGAGGGCTACATCAGCAACCTGCGGAAGCAGCTGGAGACACTGTCTGGGGACCGGGTGAGGCTGGACTCGGAGCTGAGGAGTGTACGGGACGTGGTGGAGGACTACAAGAAGAGGTGAGTGGGGAGGGGACTCCCTGTAGCTACATGACTCTCCCTGTCCCTTTTGAGCAGGAGTGGGCAGCTATCCCAGCTTGAAGTTTCTGGAGGCAGGGGGCAGTGTTCCTTGTCATAACAAGCAGAATCACCCCAAGAAAGCTCTGGGACTTGCTCCCTGATCCTCCAGCCTGGCACTTGGGACAGATGGGTGGTTTCCTTCAGGATGTTCACACCACATGCTCTTCCTCATTTTTGAAGCTGAATCTCCAACAATCTCCTTCTTCCAAAATTGGTGATCATATCCCCTCCTCCAGGAAGCCTTCTTGCCTGGCTGGCCCCACAGGCCCTGGACTCTGCAGGCCCTCCAGCATCTGTGCCCTCTGTCAAGCACACTGCCCCCAGCTCAGGATCTTCCCTGGGCAAGTGAGGGTTCTCAGTGAGACATATTAACCAAAAAAGCCCTGGCATTCCCACAGGTATGAGGAAGAAATCAACAGGCGGACAGCGGCAGAGAATGAGTTTGTGCTGCTCAAGAAGGTAAGGGGGTCAGCTGGTCTGGGGTCTGGGGCTGGCCTGGGATCTGGTGGAGCTGAGCCTGCCAGTGTGCTCTGCTTTCAAAGAAAGTGAGCTTGTTCCAAAATGGTGAGGGGAAGGCAGGGGAAAACCACAATGCAAGACTATCCAAGAAGGGAAAAAAGACAGGATGGGGGCATTCTTGAGTGCTTAGTGGGGGCAGAATTCTCCCACAGTGAAGAACAGCAGAGGACAGCACACGGAAGTCCCCTGCAGCTGCAGGCCTGGCTTGGATGCCACAGGATGACTGACAGCAGCCTGCTGGGGCTCCTTTTCTTAGCTGGGCACCCCATCCCTACTGCCAAGAGAGCCCATTCGCAGGATGGGGCAGGGCTGGGCCCTCTGCTCCTTCCTCCCCTTTCTCATGAGCCTCCCAAAGAGGAGAGGTGGCTAGTTCCCTGTGCAAGGGAGCAGCCTGTGGTGTGTGTTGCTTCTTGGCTGCAGTGGCGGTGACCTGGGGATGGCTGGGCTATCTTTCAGGATGTGGATGCGGCTTATGCCAATAAGGTGGAGTTGCAGGCCAAGGTGGACTCCATGGACCAGGAGATCAAGTTCTTCAAGTGTCTCTATGAAGCTGTAAGTCTGTCTCTCCATTCCACCCCTCTGAGGGCTACCATTAGGGTAAGACTCTATCCTGAGACACCCAGGAGGGACACCCAGGCCCCTGCTCTCATCTATTCATCTCCATTTCAGCCCTGAGAGGCTCCTCACCTCCACTCTCTGGGTGGGAGGGAAGTGGTCCTGGCCTTACCTCCCTGGCAGCGGGTCTCTGTCTGGGGCCTAGAGGGGGCTCACTATGCACCGTGAGCTGCAGTCTTGGTTTGGAGCCTCTAAATGGCATCACTGGGATTTGTTCACCTTATGAGGGAGGTTGTTGACCCCCATCAGTCACATCTTGAGACCATCGCTGCTTCCCCTGCAGGAGATCGCTCAGATCCAGTCCCACATCAGCGACATGTCTGTCATCCTGTCCATGGACAACAACCGCGACCTGAACCTGGACAGTATTATTGACGAGGTCCGCGCCCAGTATGAGGACATTGCCCTGAAGAGCAAGGCTGAGGCTGAGGCACTGTACCAGACCAAGGTGAGCTGGGCTGAGGCCAGGCCAGGGAGGGTGATCCCCTTCAATAGGAGGGCTGGGCCAGATCATTTTTAGAGCGAGACAATATCCAGTTAAGTGTCCAGCATGGCCTGTCCCCATGACATCACCAACCCCAGCCACCATGCACTCCCACAGCACACTCATCACCCCTAACCAAGGCTCTGTTCTTTGGGTCCCCAGTTCCAGGAGTTGCAGCTGGCAGCCGGCCGGCATGGGGACGACCTCAAAAACACCAAGAATGAGATCTCGGAGCTCACCCGGCTCATCCAGAGAATCCGCTCAGAGATTGAGAATGTGAAGAAGCAGGTGAGATGGCTGGTTGCCTTTGCCTGGAGCAGATGGGCACAACTGGTGGGGGGTGGGGGCGGAGGTGATGAATGGGCTGAGGGTGTCAGCCTCCCAAATCTCTGCCCAGGAAGGGAAAGGGGCCAAAGAGGTCACCACATCAAACCCTTAGAGCAGGCATCCCCGGGGTGTCTCAACTGCAGCTCAAGTGCCAGGGGTGTGGTAAGCACTTGGGAAATAACAGTTGATCCTAGAGCATCTCCTTCCCCATGCCCTTGTCTCTGACCCCACACACTGGGCAGCCACTGACATTGTACCTTCAATACAGTGTTCCAGTGGTCTCTTCTCCCAGACTTTAAAGTCAAGAGCAGAAGGCTGAGCTCTACTCTCACTCACTTTGTATTCTCAGCATAGGCTGGCCAAATAAATGACTTTGCAGGGAAGCCAGTGGTGCTGAGTCTATCAGGGCTGCAGAACGCACTATTTTCCATCCACCAATGTCTAAACACAAGGCAGTGAAGCCAAAGCTAAGGAAGGACTTGCCAATGCCAGAAAGGGCTCCAACTAGAAGAGGAACAGGGAGGTCTGACAGGTGGAGGTGGGCGTGTCTGCTTCAGAATCTCAGAGAATGAGTGGAACTTGGATGTGGATGATTCCAGGGAGCCCTTCTGGTTTCCAACTCTCCAATTCCCTGTTTAGGCTTCCAACCTGGAGACTGCCATCGCTGACGCCGAACAGAGGGGTGACAATGCTCTGAAGGATGCCAGGGCCAAGCTGGACGAGCTGGAGGCCGCCCTGCACCAGTCCAAGGAGGAGCTGGCCAGGATGATGCGCGAGTACCAGGAACTCATGAGCCTGAAGCTGGCCCTGGACATGGAGATCGCCACCTACCGCAAGCTGCTGGAGAGTGAGGAGTGCAGGTAATGGGGGATGCTATGGCAGGAAGGCCCTGGGGGTTGGGGAAGGACCCAAGGAGAAAGCCCAACACATCCTAATCTAGAAAAGATGAGTTCTTGGGGAGTGAAGAGGTGATGATGCTAGGGAAAATAACAGAATTGATAATACCTACCCAGACATGAGTGCTTACTTCATACCAGGCACTGTGCTACGTGGATTGGCTCATTCAATCCTCACAACTTCCCTGTGTGTACCTAGGCACACTCCCATTCCCGCCAAAAAGAAAAAGAAAAACCCATTACTTGTTCCATCTTCCTTAACTGCCCAGGTCCAAGAGAGAGATGGGTGGCCACTCCAGCATCCCCAGTGCTCTTGGGAGAAGGAAAGGATCAATGCCTGGGTCTGACCTTTGAGAGGTGTCATGCTGTCTCTCAGATGTTAAACCTCATTAGGTTTATCTTGGATGGTTGCCTGGTTATCCCAAAGATTCAAGGGTGTCCCCCATAGCTTCTCAGGCTCTGTGCCAGAGGAGCCCTGGAATTTCCATAGGTGTCTACTGAGTTCAGAAACCCACATTAGTCTGGTGGGGGCACTAGCTTTGAGGTTAATAGATTGCAGGTTGAATGACTGCTTGCTCTTATTTCTCCCCTTGTTAACAGGATGTCAGGAGAATTTCCCTCCCCTGTCAGCATCTGTAAGTACCTGTGTGCTTGGACCTAAAACTGTATACTCTGTGGACTTGAAAGGGCCTTAGTTATACCCCACATGTGGAGATGAGCAATCTAAGGACCAGAGAGGGAAAACCTTTGGCTGAAATCACACAGCCAGATAGCAGGGCATGGCCAAGCAATCGGGCCTCCTGACTCCCAGCCCAGGGCTCCTTCTCACTTATCACTGTCTCCTTGTTCCCAGGGGATGGCAGCTAGGAAGGCTCTCACCATGGGGATGGGGAAACAAAGGACATGGTGCAAGACAATAAGTATGGATGAGAGGCCCGGAGAGCCAGGTTTCGAGGTTATGATCAGACCTGGGCTCGGGGACTGATGGACCTAGGAGGTCATGTTGATAGTTGTTAGATCTCTAGATTTCTCACCAGGGTTAAGAGTTAAATTGTAGCTTCCCAAAGATGCCCCTGGAGGACAGCTGGCAGGAGGCAGGAGGAAGAGGCTGGAGACTGAGAAGTTTAGAGAAAAGGCTAACAGAAGAGGCAGGAGGTGTCCAGAATGACACAAGAGTCCGTGGGTACCTGGACCAAAGAGGTGGACCTCTGAGAGTTAAGAATCAGCTGAATTGAGTATAAGCTGGGCAAACCAAGTGTAGGGCGTGGGAAAGCAGTCTCTGCCATATTGTCCCCAGTGGGGAGGGAGTTGACTGTGACTGGGTCCCCCAGCCAACCTGTTGTTCCAAGAAGAGCCGCACCTGTCCTGGGGAAAGGCGGCCTGCTCTGGCCCAGCCCCTAGCTGTGCCTGCGGGTGCTGACCCTGCTCTCCCCCCGCAGCCATCATCAGCAGCACCAGCGGCAGCGGCGGCTATGGCTTCCGGCCCAGCTCGGTCAGCGGAGGCTACGTGGCCAACAGCGGCAGCTGCATCTCTGGAGTGTGCAGTGTCCGCGGCGGGGAGAGCCGGAGCCGGAGCACCACCGCCGACTACAAGGATGCCCTGGGGAAGGGCTCCAGCCTGAGTGCCCCCTCCAAGAAAGGCAGTCGGTAGAGCCCGCCGCCCTCCCGCCATCCCTGCGTCCCGCCTCTGGCGCGCGCACAAGTGCTCTCCCCAGCCCGTCAGCCCCACCCCAACCCCGCCCAGCCTGTTCCTGTACCTTCGGTGCTGGCCTTGGCCGCTCACTTCTCCCAGACTGTGTCTTCCTGAACCTGGACAGGTGTGGACAGCTAAGCTTGGTGAAATTCCTCCTTGCACATGCTGGAGTTTGCCTCCTTGGCTGTGGTCCCTGAACCATGCTGTGGGCTCCCAGCCTTTTGTCCTCTGCACAGCCTTTGACTCGGTGGCTGATTACTCTGTCTGGCTCCATGGGTCTCAGACCCAGGCCCTCTTCTCACACTGGGGCCTTTGTCCCAGCTCCTGCTTGTGGTAGGAGCTGGCTCTGTGTTCAGGAAAAGGAGGGCTGAAGGACAGATGACCAAGCGAAACCATCCCCACGCCACCCTGTCTGGCTCACGACTCATTCTGAGTGGACTGAGTACAACTCAGGGACTCCTTCTTCCTTCTATCCTGTACTCACAAGCAGGGAAGAGGAGGCCCCTTCATTTCTCCTTTCTCCTTAAAGACCCTCCCACTGCATCCTCAATAAACAGCACGATCTGATGGCTTGGTCTCTGAGTGGTCACGGTGCGCGCACAGACCTCAGTTCAGATGCTCATGTGAGCACACAGGCACATGGACACACCCATTACACCATGGCATATCACCTGGGCAGGTTAATCTTCTCTGTAGAGCAGAAAAGAAGATGCTTTCTGAGCCCACATGGCAGAGGGGCTGGGAGCACATGTTGGGCTGCAGGGACATGAAGGGTGGAGAAGAGTTGGGAAGAGAGAGGGAGAGGGCGTGGGGGAAAGAAAGAGAAAGCATAGCCAGGGTGTGTGTGTGGCCTGGTTTGCAGCTTTCAACAAAAGCCTTGCCTGTGTCCACTGGCAGAAATGGTCCTGCTCTTGTCAGAGACTCTGGTCTCGTTCTGAGAACTGCTTGTTTCCTAGACAGTGGGGGCTTGGCAGGCAGTTATATACATTTGTTCAACCTGTGCCTCACTCGCACAGTCCTGGCTTCTGGGCAGGGCGGTGGATCTCCCGAGAAGGGTGGAGCCGGTGGGGACCCAACCCCCTGGCCCCTCTGTTAGAAAATCTAAGATAGGGAACAAGTTTTCGGAGCCTGAGCCCAGGCTGGAGCGGAGTGAGTTGGGCTGGGGCAGACTGTGAGATTTAGTGAGTGTGCAGTTGGCACTTCCCCAGACACCTGTCTGTCCTGCTCCCACTGTGGTGGAGGCCATTCCTGCTCTGTGGTGGGAAGGGCTATAAGGAGGCAGATGGATGGATTCCACAGCAACAATAGAGAGCTGGCAAACCTCAGCCAGGAAGTCCCTGGAGTTCACAAGGGCTTCCAAAGATGGAGGAGGAGGGATTGGATAATAGGATGGATGGGCTAGGTTGGCAGATAGAACTTGAGAGTAGTGGCTAGGCCTTAGAGCAAGGCCACAAGGCCAGGCTTGAACCCCCCACCACCCAGGAAGTGACCACTGGTCAGGGCTTCCAGGCTGCCCTCAACCAGGAAGTCAATGCCACCTTTCAGCAGGTGTGGGTAGAGGAGGGGCAAGCAGATCAAGACTCAGAAGCAAGTTTTGCTTCCCTGGTTGACAAGGTGAGGCTAGTGTGTATACGTGCTTCCAGAACTGGGTAGAGACATTGCCATTTCCTCAGGAAAGGAGTCACACACACCTGCTGTCTCTGCCACTCTCATCCCTTTGCAGAAGTAAGGACTGAGGTGAGACAGCAGAAAGAACTTTCCAGTTGAGAGGTTTAGAAGAAATGGTAGATTCTCAAATGTGCGGATAGAGACTGTCTCTCTAGATGCTGCTGTTTTATCAACCAGGTTGTGGGGAGAGAGTGAACACCACTCCCTCGTCTCTTTCTGCCCCAGAAAGAGGTCTTCTGGGTGGGCAGGGTGATTCTGGGTTCTGGGTCCATTTTCTAGAACAGCAGATCACAGTGCTGGAGAGTGAGTGAAGCTTCTTGCCGGAGGCAATCGGGAGCCACGCACTGAGGCCCTTGATAGAGACTTAAGTTATCAGCTTGGCAGGTCTGAGAGTGGGATGGCTGGGCTGAATGTGCACTGCAGACTTGGTTTGGGGAACATGAGAGGGCTCTGGGGAGGGACTAATGAAGATGACTAGCAAGTAGGGTGGCCACTATGTTACATGAGTCTACAAGGTCATTGGATTGTGGTTACTCAGAGCAATGGTTCTTGACATTGGCTGAAAAATAACCTGGGAATTTCAAAACAAATACTGTTGCCTGAGCCTCTATTACAAGTCACTTAAGTCAGGCTACTGGGGTGGGGTCCAAGTTTCACCAGTATCTTTTGAAGTTAGTGAAGGGATTCTAGGGAGCGGCTGGAGCTGAGAACCACTGGTCTAGGATGTGGTCTTAGGGATCCAGAAAGGAAGAATGCTGTGATCGATTAGTAATGCCTGCTGTGGCGGCCAGCGAAGGGAGTCAGGGCATAGGATGCCCTCTCTCGGTGCTCACCTGTGGCTTCATGGTTTGCTGAGTACTTTCACACGCATCATCTGAACAGCATGGAAAGTGAGGGAATGCCACTCTTGTCATTTTACATATAAAAAAACAGGATCAGATCCTCTATCAACAACCATCCTAGGCTGGAGAAGACCTCAGAGGTACCCTGTCTCTTGCCTGAAGGACCAAGTGGAGAGTGGGAGCAGGGCTCTAGCTTAACGCACAAGTCTGGACTGGAGTAGGTGCTTGACAGTGTTGCCATCTGCCTGCTCCCCAATCCTGGCAGGTTCCAGGGGGAGATCAACCACAGCGTCAGTGCAGAAGAGGGCTCAGGGTTGCCCTGACACACTGCAGGACCCAATATCCTAATGTGAGGGCCCTCTGTGCTGCATAACAGGAGCTGCTTTATCTTTTTCACCAGTGAAGGAACTGAGACCCAGGGAGGGGCAAGGGCCTCATCTAAGGTCACCTAGGTCATCAGGGGCGGAGCCAGGCTCAGACCCCAAAGTCCTATGATCTTATCTGGTCAACACACCCATGGCAGGATGTCATCGGTTGCAACAGGGGTGAGGGCACTGTGCCTGAAGGTGGGCAGGTTAGGGACCTGAGAAGCTTCGGGAGCATAGGGGATTCTGGACAGTCAGAGAGGGGTGAGCACTTTATAGCCTTCAGTGGCATCAGTGGACAGAGCAGTGCAGGTGAGCCTGTGGCGAATCAGGGCGGCTGGGGGAGGAGGCAGCAGAAGGGGCAGCAAGGCAGAGGCTGCTTTGGGGAGCAGATGGTGCACAGTGTGGAGCCTTTTGCTTCTGCTCCTGGAAGCCCAGGAGGGGCAGAGGGAAGAAACGGGGTCCTTGAAGACAGAGGAAAAGAGGGGTGGGCTCACTGTAACAGGAATGAGGTCCAGGGTCCTTCCTACCCTCGGAGTATGGAGGGAACTTCAGTGGAGCTGAAGGCCCAGATGGAGGTGCTGTGTAGGGGTCCCATCAGGGCTGGCTCTGGGGGTCAGAGGTGTGACTGAGTCGGTTCTGGTCTCTCCAGGATGACACCGAGCTGAGGGTGCCCTTGGAGTTGCCATGGCCTGGGTTTCCTCTGCTGCTGAGCTGTTTCCATCTTCCAGGATCACGTTTCATGCCCACTTCCCATGCACACACACCAAAACTGAACCTCAGGAAGGGAAAGTGATGGAGCCTGGGCCAGGTCGTTGACTCCAAACATTCCTCCTGGGGGGTTCCTGCCTGCCAGAACAGTTCATTCTGGACCCCCAGATCCAGCTGGTGTGAGGACAAAGGCCTGGTCATGTGCACTCAGAGTACGAGGTGTGTTTCTAAGTCAGGGAGTTCCTCAGGCTACAGTGTCATAAGAGCTGGCCTGCGGGCCTGGGGCTGAGCTTTTCACAGCCTTCCAGGAGGGAACCAACAGGCCTGGGCCTCGAACACATCCATGTTTCTGTCCATGGGCAACAAGCAGCTCCTGGGCCAGGCTGCATCATCCCGGTAGAAGAGCACGAGGGCCCTGCGGAGGGAGGCCCAAGTCTTGGAAGACCGGGAGCCCTGCAGTGCTCTCTAGCTGGGTCCCTGACTAAAGGGCCGGGTCCAGGGCCCAGGACACTTTAAATGGGCACCCAGAGTGGGAAGGGGACGACTAGGGGGCCCACCTAACACCTCTCAGCCAGTCTCTGAGGCTGCAGGCAGGAACTGGAATGATAGGAGGTTAATCACTGGGGGGTGATGGAGACACTGGGGCAGCTCATAGGCTGGAGACTGGTTTAGAGACAGCCTGGAGACCACTGGCCAGCTCCACTGCACAGGATGGCTTGTGTCAGAGGAAGCCTGGAGTGGAGCTGAGGGGCAAGGGCTGGGCTTGGAAGGATCCCGAGGGTATAGAGGCTATGGTTGGCCATATCAATGGGAGAAGAGTATAGAGAGGAGCCATCATGTATTCCTTTCCTCAGATGCAGATAGTGAAGGTCTTTGATACTTGGCAAGTGCCCCTTGCTTTCTGAGACACTGTCTCTGCTCCCCTACCCATCTGACTCATCTCCTCCTCCCAGACCAATGACAGAGACTGAATCGTCTTCACCTGTGTACTCCTGTGCCTGGCACACCATTTGTGCTCAGCACAAGTGGGTGAACTAAATGCTCCCCAATCCCCAGCACACTCTGACTCCAGGCTGCCATGGTGGGTCCTGACAGGAGCTGGTCCTTGGTATAACCCACTGAAGGCCCTGCAGCAGGAAGGCCAGATGTATCAGTGGCCCAGCTGGGGGACTGTCGGGGGCTGTGTGAGTCAGACTGGCTGTAGATGTGGACATTGGCACCCTTGGGACATCTCTGGAGGGCAAGGAGAGCAAAGGGGGTTCCAGATGGCATCCAGGGGTCTTGCCAAGGGGCTGAAGCCTCTTGACACTGACCTCTGCCCTGCTCCTCTTCTTCATCTGTGGAGCCTCAGCCCTTAGCCCCTTTCCTATACTTCAGGCCTGGAGTAGCAGGTAGGGGGCCTAGGACAGGATTTGGAAACTGATGTTTATGGAGCCCTAGCCTCGGGCTGGGCACCTCTCTGAGGCAGGTGGTGCTGTTCCTAAGACAGGCATTCTAAATCCAAGGCCACTGAGCAGTACCTGGAGCCAGGATTCCATGAGCTCTGTCTCCCAGAGCCCACATTCTTTCCACATCGCCACCCTGCCTCCTGGCATGGGAACAGCCTGCTTCTGCCCACCCAGCTGCTGTGCATTCATTCCCACCCTACCCTGACCTCCCACAGGCTCCCTGCCCATTCCCTGTTGGAACTTTCATAGTATTCTGTCATCTGAAGCCCAATGTCTCTGAGTCCTTGGCACTGGGCGGGGTTCCCTTTTCACCTCCTGATTGCCATTAAGCCATCTCAGTTTACATACTGCCGGCTTCCTGCAGAAGCTGTGGCCCCACAGTCACTGGTCAGTCACAGTAGCCCATCCCCTCAATGTTGGGGGTCTTTAAGGTAGTACCTTGATCAAGCTCCTCTTGATCCTCGTCTCCCATGCTAGAGGCAGCCAGGGGTGGTGGCAGCCCTGGATCAGGAGCGGGGGGTGGGGGGTGATGAAGAGGTGATGAGTGCTTAGTCGCTCAGTCCTGTCCAACTCTGTGTAACCCTACGGACTGTAGCCCAACAGGCTCCTCTTTCCATGGAATTCTCCAGGCAAGAATACTGAAATGGGCAGCCATTTCCTTCTCCGGAGGATCTTCCTTACCTGGGGATCGAGTCTGTGTCTCCTGCATTGCAGCTGGATTCTTTACCATCTGCGCCACCAGGGAAGCCCTGAAGAGGTGGTAGAGGTGGGCTAAGTGGACAGGGGTGGAAGAGGTTTTGGAAGGAATGGAGCTGAAGCAGACTGGAGTGGGCAGTTTATCTTGAGAATCTGTCTGGGCTCTGGGAGCAGAAGCACCAAAATGAAATCCTAGATCAGCAAGAAGAATCTGGAGATACAAGAAGCAGACAGCCCGGCCATGCAAGTTGGTGCTTCTGGTCCCTGTTGTTTGCCTAGATCGGTGTGGTGGCCAGTCCAGCCAGCTGAGGATGGCTGCCACCTCTGCCACCACCATGACAGGGGTATCTTTAGTTTTCCTGAGCGTCTTCTGAGGAGGCTCGGGAGACCTCATGTCTCACCTCTTGACCTTGGAAAAGTTCTGCTTCCTCTCTGACCACCGCCCCTTCCACTATTCAGGACCCTGGCTCCCTATCATGCGTGTGTTATCTTGCCCAGCAGTGAAGACTGTTCTCCTCTGGCTTACTCACCTGCTGCCTCTCAGGGCTGGAGATCCTTAGGGCCCATAGCCTAACCCCACTGGCCCAAATCTCATCAACTGAGGGCTTATCAACACCACTTGAAGAGACGGGACATTTTCAAGTCTGAGAGTCTCTCTGCCCTAGCTATTTCTGTGCCACCATTCTAGACTGAATACAATCACTGTGCACTGCCAGTGCTGGTGGAAGAGAGAGAAAGAGCCACCCAAAAAGGAAGAAGAGGTCACGGAGCAGGTAACTGAGAAGCACAGAGGAGCCAGGGGTTCTTTCCATTAGGAGAAACAGGAAATAAATTTATGCTCTAGGAACTAGCTCCTCTCACTTGGTCCTGATTCTTTCATTTGTTTGAAGAGCTCATAGATAGCCTTGGAATCCAGCCAAATCAGGAAAGAGGGGCCTCCAGGTTGTCATAGAAAATCCCTGAAGCAAATAAGAGGTGGATGAATCATGGCTTTGATTGCCCATAGGACAGATGGGACAGGGTAGATTGTGGGAAGATTCCCGTCTGACTCCCCATCCCCCCCCACCCCGACTCCCCACATTTGAAGTCAGCAAATAGAGCGTCAAGGCAAGGGGCCCTGTGCAGGCTGAGGCAGGTTTGCAAAGGAGGGTTGGTGGGGACACTGCACCCCCTGGAGCCAGAAAGATTGGGGTGTTCTCTCTGCATGTCCTCAGCGGGCAGGTCAGCCCAGGCCCAGCGTTCCCTCTGACACCCTTTCCTCCACAGTCAGGGGTGGTGGGGGCTGGGTACCACCCTTTGAGGATCCTTTGCAGTTTCTCAGAGCCCCTAAGAGCACTTGATTATTTGTGCCCTGCTTGAAAGAGGTAAGTGATGAGAGTGTGAATGGTCCAGAGTCCACGATCCAGCAGGATTTCAAATAAGATGCTAAGGCTGCCAGCTTCTAATTGGGCCAAAATGGGAGTAATGATCATTGACTGCCTTCATTGTTTCAAAAAAGAAAGGGACCATTTAACAGTAGGAGGCACACGCTCTCAGAACAAGATCGGCCCTTGAGTTTAAACAGTTAGCCACACAAGAAACTTATTGCACCATACTTATCTTTCTCCCTTAGCTCCAGACCAGTGAAAACCGCTTCAGCATTTATTGTACAGCCTCTTCCTATCTCAGCCCCTCATCCAAACGATGAGCATAAAAGCACTATGTCAATGACACGACGTAGAGAAAATCATCAAAAGGAACAATAAAGGGGAAGTCTGTAGAAAAAAAGCATGAGCTGCAGGGTGAAAGGAGTGATGACAATGATGATCCTGCAGAAGGAATGTGGTGAGCGGGGAAGGGAGGAGTGGGCTGCTGGTCCACCCTGCAGGGCTGCACCCACACCAAGAACCTTGTCCCCTATGCCTGCCTCCTCTTCTGCAGAAATGAAAATAATAATAACCACCTTCTGTTATTGTAGTGGCTGAGACATAAAAATGCCAGGCCCATAATAAGTGTCAGCTGTTATTGTTATTATTACTGTTATTAGGAACAATGATAGCTAGGAAACCACCGATAACTTTTAGAGGTTCACTGGGACCCCGATTCTGATTTGATTTCCAAGCCACGAGTCCTTTCTTTGGCGTTTCCCCAAGATTGGTGTGACGCTAGTGTAAAGAACCCACTTGCCAATGCAGGAGATATAAGAGATGTGGGTTTGATCCCCGGGTCAGGAAGATCCCCTGGAGGAGGGCATGGCAACCCACAGTATGCTTGCCTAGAGAATCCCACGGACAGAGGAGCCTGGTGGGCTACAGCCCATAGGGTCTCAAAGAGTTGGACACAACTGAAGCGACTTAGCCATGCACACGTCAGACTGATATGTTTGAGCCTGTTTCTGAAACTGCCTCCTCCAGGGAACTAATCCAGGTCTACAGAGCCCAGGCTTCCTTCTCAGTCTCACCCCACCAGAAGGGAGCTTTTGCTCCTGGGCTTTTTCCTAAACCAAACCCCTGGAATTTCCTCCTAAAACTCTGCTTTTTTCCTAACATGTAGATGTTGCTAAGTTTGTGGTTTACTTGAAACAGGATTGCTCCATTTCCCCCAGGGCCTCCTGGTTATTTATTAGCAGTCTCAGTGCTGGAGGTATCTTCTCCAGGGTCCCTGGTGGGCAGAGCCTGGGAGGTCCATGTCTCCCTGTGCAGTGATCAGGACAGAACTGTCTCCAGGTGAACTTGCTGTTTTTGATGATGGTGGGAAGACACTCGCAGAGTCCTGCCCGCAGAACTCTGAAGGCTACTCCCCCGCACCACACCCCTTGCTGCAGCTCAGCCCACCTCTCTGCCTCACTGAAGATCTGTCTTTGACTGGACTGGGAATGGCCACCTTTGTGCCAGAAGTCACTGCCAAAGGTGATTTCCAGTGGTGAGGGTCTCAGGGCAAGAGCAGGCAGGCAGGGCTTCAGCTAAGAACCAAGCCTGGGAATGGAAACTCCACGACACCGTGATTGACTATTCAGGGCCGGTGTCTGGAAACTGGGCTATGAGCCAGGATGGGTAAGAGGAGAATAGGCTGAAAAAATACATCCTGAGAGGAACAAAGCCTGGTGGGAGAGACGGAGGAGGGTTTGGAGATGGGAGGGGGAGGTCCACCAGTCACATTGCTGAAGTCTGCAGATTTGGAAAGTGAAGGATAGGGAGGGACAATGGGCAGGATCTGGATGCAGGAGGGTCAGAGACAGTGGTGTGCTGGTTAAAGCTTAATCAGCTCTTTGAAAAAAAGTGTGTATACGTAAATACACACACACAAATATATACACACAAATGCATATATGTATATATATATAACACATACATGTACATAAACAATATTATGTTTTAGTGATACATAAAGTGTTTTTATGAGGCTTCCTGGGTGGCTCAGTAAAGCATCTGCCTGCCAATGCAGGAGATGCCGGTCTGTGGGTCAGAAGATCGCTTGGAGAAGCGATCTTCCAGTATCCTTGCCTGGAAAATCCCATGGACAGAGGAGACTTGCAGCCTACAGGTCATGGGATCACAAAAGAGTCGGACACCACTTAGCAACTGAACAACAGCAACGAGGTGTATAACATGCAATTTATAAATAATAATAAAATATTCAATACTCTTCATTATAAACTATAAAACCTCCTGGATCTCATGAAATACTTTCAATTGATTTTGCCTAAGCTCTTGCCTAACCGCCAGCCTGTTAACCACAACTTACCAATAAGTACAGTTCCGATAGGAACATTAGTTGGTTCATATTTTTATGCTAATGATTAAGATTAAAGTGGAACAAGGAACATGGTTTTAAAGCTTTCCTTGCTGCCCAGTGATGTGAATGGCTGAATCAGGGAAAGGGTTTTGAATCCTGGAAGATACTTTTTTTTTTTTTGCTATCCATAATGTAATGGTTATGAGCATGACACACTTTTAAGTTTAATCTGCATAACATTTTTACCATCACTTCATTAAACCTAGACCAGAGCCATCCAATACAAGCCAGACACATAGTGTAAAACTTTCTGGTAGCCACACTAGAAAAAAAGCTGAAATTCTAATAATGTATTTACTTAACCTGATATATGCAAAATATTATCATTTCAACATGTAACCAATATAAGAGTGATTAGTGATATATTTGATATTCTTTTTTCATACTAAATCTTCAAAATCCAATGTGTATTTTACATATACAACATTTTGAAATGTGAACCACCCACATTTCAAGTGCTCAGTAGTCACATGGGGCTAGAGGCAACTGTGCTCGACAGTATAGTTCTAGACAGTTAACAAAACAATCAAATTTGTACACACATGTATTGATACATATAACTATATGCATATATGCACACATATATGTAGTGTGTATATATAGATATATAATCATTTTTTGTATACCTAAAAAAAATATAATGTTATATGTCACATATATTTCAACTTAAAATACAAAAAATAAAACCCAGTAAACTAAGCTCTGATTTGCAGTGTTTGATGATTCCTTTGGTGTGACTCTTCCCACAGTGGTGGTTTCAAGCTGCCAACATGATGTCAGTGATCTCAGAGCTGCAGAAATGTGCAACAGCTCATCATTGTACAGTATAGGATTGGCCAAAAAATTCCTTTGGTTTTTAAGTAAAAATAAAGGACACATCTTTCATTTTCACCAAGAACTTTATTGAACAACATTTTCATCATTTTGTTCTATTACCTTCTACCATTTTTTGGTTAACTTCATAATTCCATTTTCCCAAAACTTTTTAACTTTTTGAGTGAAGAATAATTCTGTGCCTTTTACAATCTTCCAAGGAATTGAACATTTTTTTACATTAAGAGAATTTCATAAAGACAAAAATAAATGAAAATCTGAAGGTGTGATGTCTGGTGAATACAGTGAATGAATCAGAACTTCTCAGCCAACCTGTAACACTTTATGTCTGGTCATCAAAGAAACATACGGTCTTGCCTTATCCTGATGGAAGATAATGCATTTTCTGTTGACTAATTCCTGACGTTTTTTGTAGAGTGCTGCCTTCAATTGGTCTAATTGGGAACAGTACTTGTTGGAATTAATCATTTGGTTTTCCAGAAGGAGCTCATAATAGAGGATTCCCTTCCAAAGGCACCATATACAAAACATCACCTTCATTGGATGAAGACCAGCCGTTGGTGTGGTTGGTGGTGGTTCAATAGATAACTGCATGTGGAAATATGGTCAAGAAGTTTTTTTTTTTTTACCTTATGTATGTGGAACCCAAACATCAAAGAGACTAACATTAGCTGGTGCAAATGATTTTCAACACTTGATTTGGATATTTTGAGGGTATCAGCTGTCTCTCAAATGATATAATGTCGATTGTCCTCAGTTAGTGTCTTGATTTCATTGCTGTCAACTGCAACTGATCCACTCGACTGCAGCATCGCCCTGTGAGAGATCTCCCGCATGACACTCCCCCAGATCCTTCTGAAACGCCCAAGCGGTCACAGCATCTTCTTCATACACTGTACAAATGTGGGACTTTTGTGTGTTTCGGTTACATTTTTACCTTTCTTGAAATAATAAGGCATAATATACCAAAAATGTTGCTTTTGTCTTCCATCTTCAAAATTAAAATGGCTACACAAAAAAATTCACCAAGTTTGGTAATCCTTTTAAGTGCACACTGATATGACAGCTGTCACAAAACACTCTAATAAAATTATTTTGAATGAAGTTAAGGACAACTAAGTGTTACTTAGAGCCATTTCATGGAAAAATTTGAACAAAATTTTTGGCTAACCCAGTATTTCCACTCTACAGATTCCACAGATGTAAATAACCTCAAGAGCTTAGAGAGTAGTAAAATAGTTAGGAAGTTATCAGTTTTAAGCCTTTTTCACTTTTGCTTTAATTTATTTAATTGTAAGTATATATAATTTAATTTGAATTACAGCTGTGTTTGAAAACCAACTCACAAAGCTCTTGAAAATTTATCAATTGGCTCTTATAAGCCAGTAGAACTTGGTCCAGCATAACACTAGTCAGAGATCAGAACAAAGGGAGCTTTCAAATGGGACATGTGAGTTTTTAGCAGGGATCAAAATGAGATTTTTCTTTGTTAAACAGAACAGACATTTATTGATTAATTTTATGAGTCACCTTGACTGGGTCACAAAGTGCCCAGACATTTGGTCAAACATTAATCCTGGCTTGTTGTGAGGGTGTCTCTAGATGAGATTTACCTTTGAATCTTTGGTAGGCTAAGTAAAGCAGATGTTCTTCCCAATGTGGTGGGCCTCATCCAATCAGCGGAAGACCCAAATAGAAGGAAAATGCTGAGTAAGAGAAAAACTTGATTATATCAGCTGGAACACTGATCTTCTTTCTAGGACTGGAATTTACGCCATGAGTTTTACTAGATCTTAGACCTTCAGAGACTGGAACTATACCACTGGCTCTCCTTAATCTCCAGCCTGGCAAATGCAGATCTTGGGACTTGTCAGTCTCTGTATTCATGTGAGCTAATGCTATTCACATATACAGATAGCTGGTGCAGGGTGGGAGTGGTGGTGAGGAATAGAATGAACACAATAGGACTCTGGCCCTCAGCAGTCTTGTGATCTAAGGGTTGCGCAGAGACCTACAGAAACAATAACAAGTCAAGCTATAATGGTGGTTCCAAGGGTTGTGGACTCCAGAGGTGGAGAGTTTAAAGGACATTTGCTTCTTTCTCTAGGTCGCTGCCTCATTTCGCCCTCATTGGCCTTGTCTGTTAAATCAGAGGACTGGGCTGAGTGAATGGTTCCATTCCAGCTTCCAGAATGAGTCCTCTTGAATGATGAGTGGGAGTGGTGGCTTCCTGGATGAAATGGCATTTGTGTTACCTTGAAAAATGCCTTTCTCAATGCATAGAGATGTGGAATAAGGAAATCCTAGGTATCAGGAACAGTTAAGGCAAAAATAGAGGGGCAGGAACAGGAAGAACCCTTTGGAAGGAGGCAAGTGACCTGGTGTGATGGCAGAATGAGGAAGGAAGACCAAAGAGGGTAAGTACCAGGGTGTTAGGGGTGGAAGGGTTCTTAGGGTTTATCCAGAGAGCTACTAGATGAGGAACTTAAGGCTTAGAGTGGTTAAATAACTTGCCTAAGGTCACACAGCTAGCAGATGGGAAAATCAGATCCATGTGAAAGGATATAGATAAGGATATATGTAATTAATGCATTCATGTCCATACTCACCCATTTGTATAACTATCCCACTTAGCACTTATTTCCAGATGCTTGAGTGTAGGATAATCATTGATGAAAACAAACCTAAAATCTTTCTCTTTTTACAAAGATGCTTGGGTTCAGAATTCTCAAAAAGGCATGCTCAGTAAAGGCCATGGAAAATGGAGAGAATACTATAAAATGCCTATGAAAAAACAGTGAAAACACTTGACAGAATTACTAGCTTGCATTAGCCTCTGAGAGGGGGCCCAGGTATTTGGACACGTCAGTTTTGCATCTACTGCCATGGTAGGGAGATCCCAGAAACTTCTCTTCGTATCCTAGCCCATAGCTCAGAGACCCTGAAGGATCACGCCAAATACAGTCAACAAGTTCCACCATCTGGAGATTTCTTGAGAGCTCCAGGCACCCTCCCCAGGCACCCAGGTAGCACCGATCACTGAGCCAAAGACTAGGTTTCCAAAACCTCTCTAGGCTGGTAATCTAGGAGCTGGCAGAGACCACCTTGCTCCTGCAAAGATATCCAGGCTTTGGTCTGCAACAACTGGCAGGCCAGGCTCAAATGGAGTATTCTTGGACTCCTCAGAGTCCCAAGTCAGAATGATGCTGCAGATAGCACTCTAGCTCCTGTCTATGGTCTGCCCCTTTCCCTTCCTACCCCTGGCTCTGTCCTCACTGCAAGGACCCCATGTAAATCCCAGCCTACACTCCCAAGCTCCAGTTGGAGCTGCAAGCAACCTGGAGGAGTGCCCACAAGCAAGGCAGTCTGTGCTCTGAGGATGGTGCTGGGAAGAGGCCCACAAAGGCTGGGGTTACGGGGCAGGGAATTCCAAGGTCTTGGTTACTTAAGCAGATCTAGAAGGGGAGTGTGACTTCAGATGAACTTGTCCCTGTGGGCTTGCAGACTCCTTGCTCTGTGGGGAGAGGGTGGCTGGAAGGGGCCAGAGCAGGGCCCACCAAAGTGAGGTCCAGAGCAGGAGCTCTTCATGTCCAAGTGTAAGGTGCTGGACATGGGACTCCATCTGTGACACCGACTGGAGCAGAACTAGGAACCTGGACCAAGCTCTGGATGTTGAAGGCCAGGAGACTGGAGCAGACCAGGGGGTGATGCTGAGCCCATCAAGGAGATGGGAAATAAGTACAGAGAGAACATTGAAGGTAGAAATAATGATAAGAGCTCCTGGAGGAGGGCGTGGTAACCCATTCCAGTATTCTTGCCTGGAGAATCCCATGGACAGAAGAGCCTGGTGGGCTACGGTCCATAGGGTTGCAAAGAGTTGGATATGACTGAGGCGACTTAGCACACAGCATACAACAATAAGAGCTATTGTCTACTGAGGGCTTCTTGTGTGCCAGACGATGGGCTAGGATCTTTTAAGGATATTTCCTTATTCAGTCCTCAACAGCAGCACCATTATCACCCGCGTTGTATATAAATAAACATAGGGCTTGAGAGATGGCTTTTGGCCACCAGCTAGAAGCAACCCCCACACTCTCTCGTACTCTGATGAGGTATAGAATGCTCGAGTGGGGACAAGAAATTCACTGTCCCCATCTTGAGTCTGCTGCAGGGCCTGAGTCTGTCTTCAGGAGTCAGGTCTGAGAGTGTGGCACTGAAGAGGTGTTTCAGAGCAGTGGAGGACCCCATATGGGACCAATGATACGGGACTGGGAGGGCAAAGGGTGAGGTGGCAGCCAGCCCTGTGGACTGGGCAGGGCCGCCAGATGCAATCAAGGCCACGCAAGGCTGGTAATGCCCATGTGATTAGGGCCGCCCTGAGGGCTGGCCAGCCTGGTCATGGTTGTGAGCCTCGTGCCCTGGGGAGGTGGCAGATGCCTTAAGATGAGTAGCTTTTTAGGAATTTCTTCTGAGGCCAGGCAGAGTGCTTCTCAGCATCTTCTCATCGTCTCAGCATCTCTAGATAGGTGCTACCTGTCTCAGGTGGGGATGGGCTTTGGAGCCTCAGCTACCTCCATCTTCTCTGAAAAACACCTGGGCTGATCTGCCCACAGCCCGTTGTTTTGACTGCCTGGTCAGAAGCTGCCACTTGCTACACTCACCCTCTAAGGGCTGTAATTTGGCTTTCTAAGTGCTTATTTGTGGTTTCCAGACACTCGGTGGTGTAATTACAGAAATGGACTCTCCACCTCATTGACTCTGGGTCAGGTGTACCTGTTGGTCCGTGTTCACAGCTGGATGTTCTGAGAAGGTAAAGCAGCCCAGTTATGGCTCTGGCCCTGTCTCTCCTAACTGCCCCCCAGGGAGCTCCTCACGTGGTGAGAGCTGAGCCTCAGGAGCAGAGAGCAAGGCCTGGCTATATGGCTGGAGAATGGATATAGGAAGCCAGGAAACAGGGGCAGGGGTCTCTTCCTGTTCCAAAGCAGAGATGGCTGGCAGCTAGCACTGCTGGCACACAGAGTCATTTCAGGCCCTTTTGTGGTTCTGGTGCTGTTTTAAAGTGTATTAAAAAAGATGTCACTCATTAGTCAACAAAGTTGCCTTATAATATAAATACATTAAGCAAGCTAATTTTTTAAAAAAACATGAAAGAATGTAACAGTACAAGCAATTTGGAAACGTGGGCAAAATCCTGAGGGTGGCACTTGAATGACTATAGTTTGGGAAATTCTTAAGAAATTGTATCCATACTGTGCGCAGGCACTCAGTTGTATGTGACCCCATGAACTGTAGCCCACCAGACTCCTCTGTCCATGGAATTTTCCAGGCAAGAATACTGGAGTGGGTTACCATTTCTTTTATTAGAAAGGAGCAAAGAGGCACAGGCAGAAAGGCCAGAAGTCTCAGCCCAGGGCTGGCTTGGCCAAGGGCGCCGAGGCCAGCTCCTGAGGCGGTGAGAAGTGAAGTCTTGCACAGGCTGCCACAGTGCAGATAGCTTGGGAGGTAACCAGGTAATTCTTCCTGGGAGTTGGTGTCCTCTGAGTCACAGAGAGGGTGACTGAGAAATCACCTCCAATATAAAAATATTTCGCCAAAGGGAGAGAAGAATTGATCTTCTTCAGTGTAGCTCCATAGAATAGAACAGGATGTTGGAGGGAGACTGATTTCAGCTCACAGTGAGGAAGAACTCTCTTCTAGTGAGACCTGTCAGAAATGGGCTGGTGGATCTGGGGAGAGGATATCACCCTCCCTGACCTCCAATGGGACTGGGGAAGGGCGCCCTCTCTGGTCCCTCGCAGCAAGTTCAAGACGACCCTCCAACAAGGGAGGTGGAAGATCCCCAAGGTTCTCAGAAGCAGCCTGAAGACCCGGTGGGCAGGGCGGCTCCTTGGCCGTCCTTTCCTGGTGCCCAAGGGGAGATGCTTGGCAGGCCAATTGAAGGCAAGTTCTGGCAGCTGGGAGTAGATGAAGGAGAACAGGAAGATAGAAACTCTGCAGCCTGATAGAAGGTGCTCTCTGCCTCAGCCCTCAGGAGATCTTTTTTTTTTTAACTTTTAATTTTGTATTGGGGTATAGCTGGTTAACCATAGCCGCTAGTGTAGGTGAACAGCAAGGGGACTCAGCCATACATATACATTTATTCATTCTCCCCCAACCCCCTCTCCAAGCTCTCAGGAGATTTTAGGATGCAGATCCTGCAATCAGACTTGTCAGGATTTCTGTTCATGGAAAACAACCGCAGCCTGGATCTGAGTGTGTCAACTTGAAGCACGTGGCCAACCTGCTGCCGGCCTGAGGCCCTGCTGGAATCAGGTATAGAGCGAGGCAGGTAATTGATGGAGCTGACTCACCAGGTGGGGCCCAGTGGTACCATGAACCCGATGTATGGGAGTTAGGATATGCATACTGTGTTGGCTTCTTCAGAGAGCAAACCCAAAGCAACACCTACTCTCCTGTCCACTGCTCTCAGGGCTGCCCCCATCCACAGGGAAACTGCTCAGTTATCTGTAGGGATGGAGGGAGGACACAGGCTGTGGGAATACTCACCAGGGTGCAGGTCAAGGGGAGGGCATGATTCCGGAGTGCCCAGAGCTATGTAAGCTTGCACTCCCAGCTGAGGTCATTATGAGATAGACCTATTGGTCACGCCCCCATTCTCCTCCAGGACTAGACCTCTGTCCCAATTCTAACACAAAGGTGTTCTCTGTTCTCACCAACTAGGAAGGCTATGGGGCTGTGGGCAGATGGACAGAGCCCGTGCTATTTGAGGAAAGCCCTCTGGGGACTGTCTGGGGAAAGGATGAGGCTGGTGTTCTCTCAAGGAGCTAGTGACTGCCTCCTTCTCAAGCAGCTGAACCCTGGGAAATGTCAGCATCTGTCCACCAGGTCAGCATCCTCAGGGAGGCAGTAATCAAGCTCATCTACTAGGGAAGACACATTTCTTACCAGCTGGCAGAGCCTCTTCCCTAAGAACCATCATCTTCCCTTTCTTGGTCTCACCAGCATGAAGACCTGGAGCTGGCAGGTGATAAGGGGAGATCCCAAGATGGACAAAGGGAACAATGGGCCAAGTTAACTGAGCTGCTGAGGAGCCAATCCTCTCAAAAAGACAGGAAGACAGCCTGGCAAGAAGGGGTGATCTTCACCAAGCAGCCTGTGCCCACCCCAACAGGCCAGGCCCCAGGGTGGAGCAGGCATGGCTTGATGGCTCACTCTCATCAAATAGGAAGCCAAGACTGGGCCTGTTCAGCCCTGGTTTTCTCTGCCCTCAGCCAGTGGGCGGACTCCTGCACCTGTCAGTCCGCATCAGGCATGGTCCCTGCTGAGCAATTTGATAAGGAGAGGTTGGAGGGAAGATCAGTCTGGAGGAAGTGGGACTTAGGGACCTAATCCCTACTAAACTCCAAGCTGAGAGCAGTGGATGAAATGTGTACAGACCCTGGGGCAGAGGACCCGCAGAGGACTGTCTGTAGGTGGGGACTGTAACCTAGTCCAGGGCCAGTTGTGTATTAACACAACTAGTGGGATGGACAAGTAACTGAGCTGGCCAGTGAGCCTGGGCAGTGGGCAGATTTTGGCGGGGAGCCGTGAGGAGCAGAATTCAGGAAGAGAGAGGGCCAGGCAGGGCTGGGTGGAGGAGGCAGGGAAGATGTTTTAAAGTTGGGGGAGGATAACCTGGATGTGGAGGATACAGGGTAGAGTCCCTTGGTCAAAGCAGAATTTGGATAGCAATGGGATATCTGTTTCCTGTTGCAACTGTAACAAATTGCCAAAACCACAGATTTTTTATTTCATGGTTCTAAAGATCGGGGTATCTGAAATGAATATCACCAGGCCAAAATCTGAGTTAAATTCACCTATTCCAGTTCATTTTAGTTCACTGATTCCTAAAATGTCACTGTTCACTCTTGCCATTTCCTGTTTGACCACTTCCAATTTACCTTGATTCATGGACCTAACTAACATTCCAGGTTCCTATATAATATTGTTCTTTACAGCATCGGACTTTACTTTCACCACCAGACACATCCACAACTGGGGGTTGTTTCCGCTTTGGCTCAGCCTCTTCATTCTTCCTGGAGCTATTTCTCTGCTCTTCTCCAGTAGCATATTGGGCACCTACCGACCTGGGGAGTTCATCATTTAGTGTCATATCTTTTTGCCTTTTCATACTGTTCATGAGGTTCTCAAAGCAAGAATGCTGAAGTGGTTTGCCATTCCCTTCTCCAGGGGACCACGTTTTATCAGAACTCTCCACTGTGACCTGTCTATCTTGGGCTAAAATCAGGGTATTGGCAGGGCTGCATGTCTCCTGGAGTTTTGAGGAGAGACTCTGTTTCTTTTTTGCAAAGGCAGCCACAGTCCTTGGCTCATGGCCCCCACTCCCTTCTTCAGAGTTGGCAACAGTATTCAAGTTCTCACTTGACATCACTCTGACCTCTTCCCTCTCCTGCCTCCTTCCTTCACATTTAAGGGCCTTTGGGATTACATTGGACCCACCTAGATAATTTAGGATAGTTGTTTGTCATTGTTTAGTCACTAAGTCATGTCTGACTCTTTGTGACGCCACGAACTCCAGAACGCCAGGCTTCCCTGTCCTTCACTGTCTTCTGCAGTTTGCTCAAACTCCTGTCCATTGAGTCAGTGACGCCATCCAACTGTCTCATCCTCTGTCACCCCCTTCTCCTCCTGCCCTCAATCTTTTCAGCATCAGAGTCTTTTCCAGTGAGTCAACTCTTCACATCAAGTGGCCAAATATTGGAGCTTCAGCTTCATCATCAGTCCTTCCAGTGAATATTCAGGGTTGATTTCCTTTAGGATTGACTGGTTTGATCTCCTTGCTCTCCAAGAGACTCTCAAGAGTCTTCTCCAGCACCACAACTTGAAAGCATCAATTCTTTGGCACCAATTTTAAGGTCAGCTGATCAACAACCTTAATTCCTTCTGCACCTTAATTTACCTTTTCCATGTAGATCACCATATTCACAGGTTCTGGGGATTAGAGCATGGACAGCTTCGGGTGCCATTGTTCTCCCCACCGTAGATAGTAGGAGGGATGATGAGGAAAGGGAACCCAGAGGAATGTGGAGGTGAGTTTAAGGCCAACAAGAAGCTACTTTATGTTCTTAAGCAAAAGAAAGCCATGCTTCAGCGAGGGACTGGGGCTAACCTCTGTTCAAAGGGTTATCCTGAGATCATTTTCCAGACTCAGAACAATGGAGTTGCATTCTGGCTGATGGCTTGCAGACCATAATGTGTTATTGTTCTCTGCTGATGGCAGTATGCCAACCTGAAGGAGGCCATGGCTGGCGCCAGAGTGAGGGGGCTTAGCCCTCGGGGATGCCCAGGTCAGCTGGCAGCTGGAGGCTTCCCAAGAGGCTGGATAGATCATGACATTCTGGCTGCAAGGCATGGAGAGCTGCTGAGTGTCTTCTCTGCTCTGAATGGTGAGGCTGCTCCTTCTGGGCAGGGCTGGAGGGTGAGGAGGCCGACAGGTAGGACAAGTCTTTAGGGCGGTCTCAGGAACTGGCTGGGACTCCTGGGCTGCTGAGAAGGGAAGCAGGGCATGGTGGAGGCAGGGAGAGGGTCATCGTGAAAGGAGCTTTTGTTTATTCCTTGGCACGTACCATGCCTGGGGAGGTGATGGATCAGTGGAGAACACGGAGGCCTGTAGATCCAGACAGTTGAGAAGTTCCATCTTGCTGGGGCATTGTGGTGCTGATGGCTCTAATGGTCCCTCCAGAATTTTCTCATGGGTAGGGCTTGAAGTTTGGAAGCTATGATCTAGTTAGAGGCAATGGTATGGCAGACCCGTCTCAGAGCTGGTTTGCCTGGGAGCACATGGTTTTTTATTTAGGTGGTATATTTTTTTCTGGGGGACCCTATCTGGAAGTCTTGGCTATGGTGCTTCAGGGCTGGGAGAGATGAGAAAGATGAGAAAGGAAAGGAAAAGCTGAAGGTTGAATCAAGACACCAATCCACACATGCGGTTGTGAGACATGTCTGGGCCCTCTGGAAGAAACTCTGCTAGAGGCTTGTGAGCCTTTGTCTAGTGTCTGGTGCTAGGGAAGTAAGCAGAGGAGCAGCAGTAGGCGAGAAGTGTGGCAGCAGGCCAAGCTTCATCCCCAGGAGCATTGTGCAGAGTGACCCCAATTCACTGGAACCTTGCCCCAGGGTCCCAGCTGCTTCCTCCCAGGTTCTGACAGCTCAGAGAGGGCAAGGGTCTCTCCTAGGATTCACTCCCCTATCACCCCTATCACCACTAAAGGCTAGAGCTTCTCAGGGTTGCTGGAAGATGCTGAGAAAACTGACTGCCAAGTCATCTAGCAACCGTCAAAGGCCCTCTGTGATTGCTGTCCTCACAGGCTGGCTGGGGACTAGAGCCTCAGCGAAAGGCCTCCTCTTCAGGGTCAAGTCAGGGTCATAGGCCACCAACCTGAGTATCCACAATGGTGGGGACACACACCTGTCTAGGTTCCTATCTAGGCTCTGTCACTTATCATTTACTTAACTTCTGTGAGCCTCAGTTTCCTTATCTGAAAAATAGGGTTAATGAATAATAGTCCCATCTCCTGGGGTGAATGAGGATTAAGTAAATTGATATCTCCAGAACCATGCCTGGCACACTGTCAGTGCTCTATAAGTGTGGCTGTTGTTACTGTCTTTTATCATGCTACAAAATACATCCTGGGCACTGATCCAACCTATATATTGAGCTGCTTCAGGATCATGGAAGGTTCAGAGTTTCAGAGCGACAGCCCCTCTAGCAATCACCAGATACGTCTCTCCCATTTGGAAGAGACTGTCTGAGAAAGCATCTGGGTCTTTGCCTCGTTTTGTGGGAAGTCAGGACAGAGAGAAAGAGAGACAGAGCCAGCACTCAGCATAGCCGCCCCTCTTAGCATGAAAGCAGGGGAGTGGGTAGCTCAGGAGTGAGGGTGTGGATGGATCCCCCTGGCTGCGGAACAGAGCTGAAACTGAACAGCCATGGGAGACTAGGGGTGGGTGACTGGGGTGGGGAGCCCTGGAATATGCTTCAGAGGATACGATTTGTCTAGAGGCAGCGGAGAGCACGGTGGGGCTCTGAACCCTGACACGCAGGAGTGACGTGTGAATTCTCACTCGGCAGAAGTAGGGGCGGGGAGAGGGACAGGAGAGAAAGGGCTTCCCATCAGCCACTCCTCCTCTTCTCATCTGTGGTCAGAACCACAGCCTGTGGGACCTGGCAGCCTGGCACAGGCAAGGGCCCTGGGGAAGGGCTCCAGTGCTGACTTCGGCTGAGGCTGGTCTCGCCCTGGAAAGGCGGGTCAATGTCAGAAGCTGTCAGGGCTCTGGATGAGACTGAGGTGGAAAGCAGTAACTGCATCACCCATAAGCAGTCATTGGGCAGCACCCGCTGATATACACACCTCCTTCCACATGGGCCGGGGGACGTGGCTCTCTGAAGGGGGTCAAGACATGCAGCTTTGAGTGTGGCATGCATGGGCTCTTTCTGGGGTGCTGGCGAGGCAGTGCAGGGCAGTGGAGCATGTCCTGGCTTGGCCCTGGCTCTGATGATAGCAGGATGACAGGTTCTGGATTAGGATCCCCCCTGCTCTGCACTCAGCTTTCTTGTCTAGGAATGGATCACTGGTAGACATCTGGGCATGGCTGGGCAGGGAGGGATTGGGGTAGGAATCAGAGTCACAAGATGCCCGCAGGCAAGTCTGGCCAAGGCTTCCCTGCAACGGCTTGTGGGAACTGAGTTTTCCTGAGGCCAGGTCAGGCAGGATTCCCTAACCCTGCCTTGGCATGGGCACTCCTGTCACCAGGCAAGTGGTGTGGGTTAACCTTCCTGGGCCTGGCAGGACTCAGGCTTGTCCTTAGAGCCTGTGTGTCCTCCATGGGCCTGTCCTGTTTGTGGCTGTACCCCCTTCTGTAGCCTAGTGCATGGCGTCCCCACAGTTGCTCAAAACACGTGTGCTAGATGAAGAAATGATCAGATGACTGGTGCACGTGTTCCTGTGCTCTTTCTTTTCTCAAGTATCCTGACACAGTGTCTCTCTTGGGAAAACTTACCTGTTTTCATGAGCCCTGGACAGTGCCTGTTGGTCCCGTGGACAGCGAGCAAGGCCAGCAGTCTGTGTACATAGGGGATGTGAAGGAGCTGAGAATGCGTGCAGAGAGTGCAGCTGGGATGGGAAGGCGTCCATTTGCCCCCGGGACAGTCCAGTCTGCAGGCGTGTTTCTGAAACCAGCCCTGGGAGGGGTAACATCTCCAGCCTCTGCACTGTGGCCTTTTTTTTTTTTCTTCCCCATCATATCATCACCATCTGCACTCAAGCCCCAGTGATGAGAGATCAACACCTTGGAGATGGAAACAAGATTCGGTCCCTGCCCCTGGGCCTCCATCCTTAGGATGAGGAAGCCGTCCACCAAGCAGCTCTCATCTCCACCTCCATCTTTCCATCCCCGGGTGTCAAGTTGCTAGTATGCTGGGGGTAGAAAGAAGCAGGGGGCGGGGGGAAGCCATGGGGGAAGGTTAAGGGTGAGAAAAAGTTTCCCAGCATGCCTCTGACCCCATAATGATAGAAGCCTGGTGTGAATGAATCATGTCCCCATCTCTCCAATGTAGAGAAAGTCTGTAGACACCCAGAGGATGGAGTACACGCACACCCAGGTATAAGGAACAAAGCAAAGGCCAAGAAAATGGTAAAAGCCCTTCGTTGCAATTTTAGATTCACTGATGCAAAGTTCATAGCACAGTGTCAGGTGCACAGTAATTTTTATGAGTGTTTATTAAAAGAAAAATAAAACCTCCCTCCATGAGAAAGCAAAACCCAGAGGTTTTTCCTGCTTATCCCTTTTTTAGTCCCTCTGACTAATTAAAGTATTTGTTGATTTCCAGCCCATAGTTTCAATCAACCAAGGGGGATTTTCAAGGACTTTGGTATGCCATTGGCAAAACACCCTTCCAATGAGGGAAGAACATTCCACAGACCTGCAGGGACCTGTCGGAGGGAGGCTGAGAGCTCTGTTGTGCAGCTCTCACCGCACAAGAGCCAATCTCTCAATCAGTCTGAGAGGTGGGGGCTGAGGCTGCTCCCCACAACCCCCTGCATGTGGGCCCCACCCTTCCTGCCAACCCTGGCCAGCTTCAAATTACCATTCCTCCTCCCGTGAGCGAAGACCCTTTTCCTGCTGCTTCTCTCAACGCCAGCAAGGGAAGCCGAGGTGAGATGTTGGGCTTCCTGTCTGGGATTTCAGCAATTCAAAGGTTGGATTAAGACCAAGGCACGACACAGGGTGAGACTTTTGCACCTATGTTGAGACCCACAATTTGTGTCATGTCCAAAGGCCCCCCTTGTCACATGACCCAAATAATGGCAACAGAGTACCCTTCCACAACTGCCAAGAGAGATCAGTTCCTTTTCTAGTAGACTTTTGCATTTCTACCCGGGCCTCTTCTCAGATGTGGGCTCTGGAGAGTCCTAGAGAGGCAGGGTGGCACCCGCAGCATCACAAGGCAGCCGCCACCAGAGGTGGCCACGTGGAGAGGGATGGAGGATCCTCCTCATCCCACTGTCCACAGAGGGGCTGTCTCCTTTTTGCCCCTGCAGTTCTGAAAATTCTGAATCTGAGATCAAAGCTGGGACCCAGAGTTCCCGCCGACTTTGGGTGGAGGCAGGATTCTTCCCTCAGTTCCTCCCCGAGGCTAGGGCTTTGTAAGGAGTTGCGCGGGCTGGCTCTGGGCTCCGTCCGCCCTTCCCCATCTTGCTGGATCTGGCTCCATGCACTCTCGGATGAGGCTGCCAACCGTCATCCAATGAACAGATGACTCATGCCTCAACCATTGTTCCCCACTCTTCGTGCTGAACATGCATGGGATAGAAGGTCCTCAAAAGTGGGGACACTGCCTCTTTCTTTCTCTCCTGGAGGGGGACGTGGGAGCTGGGGCTGAGGGTGGGAGGTGGGGAATGAAGGGAAGTTCAAGGAATGGAGAGTCATGAACTCTGTCCTCAGAGGATGCCCAGGCTAAAGGGGATAAGAGATCTACTCTCTGGTTAGGAAGCCAGGGACAGAAGTGGGTGGACAGGACCTTGGGACTCAGGATGGGGCAGGGGAAGGCCTTCCACCAAAACCTAGGGAAGGGAGATGACCTTACGTCTGTCAATTCAATTCAAAAGTATTTGCTGAGCAGTACTAGTGTGCCCAGCTGGGCTGAGTGTGTGGCAATGCCAAGGCAAGCCAGAAGTGCTCCCTAAACTTGGGGGAGTCTATTGTCTGGGAAGACCTGCAGGTCA
Organism: Oryx dammah; assembly: GCF_014754425.2. Taxonomy (NCBI): domain Eukaryota; kingdom Metazoa; phylum Chordata; class Mammalia; order Artiodactyla; family Bovidae; genus Oryx; species Oryx dammah. Next base: position 89,786,630 of record NW_024070213.1, on the reverse strand, counting down.
CATGCAAAACCACTTCCCATTAAATTTATCCATCACATGGTCTTCTATGAAAGGCACCCAAAGAGTGGTGGGGGCCCCACGGAGGGGGCCCTGGGTTGGGATCATGGGATTTGCCTAGTCCTTGTTCCACTGTTACCTGGACCAATCCTACTCCCTGCCTGGTGTGTCAGATGTGTCCCTGTGGATGAAATGCTGCACATATTCTGTGTTCTCATACCTCATGAGGATGGACAGGGCAGTCACCCCTGTCCCCCTCTGACACGGAGACCAGCAGGACCAGCCACTGCAGTTCCCTCAGTCTTGCACTCGTCTCTTGCTGGAAAATGATGCCTGGAGAGGCTAATTACCATGTCCTGCCAAGCCTTGATAACTCTCTCTGTAGGTGCCTGCAGAGAGGCTCAGGGAGCTCTGTGTAATCTCTCTCTTCCTGCCAGGCTGAAATTCCAGGCTGGGGTGGGACTCTCCTGCACTGCAGTGTTGCTGGTCCCTGGTTCCCCGGGGGAGTGTCTTCACTGTGGCATTGTGGGGGTGAGGGGAAGGGGTGGCGCGGGGGCGGCCCTGTCTGCTTGGGGGAGAATTCCCACAGAGATTGGTGCTTTTCCCCCAGCGAGGCACCCAAACACGCCCGACCACATTGATTTGCCACCTACACCCCTTTGGTCCCTGGCATCTGAATCTGAGCTTGGCACACTCCAGCCCTTCTCAGACTGGCCAGAATGCATTCCTGTTCCCCTGAGTCCTTCTCCTTCCTGGACAAGGAGGAATGGAGAGAAAAGAATGTCCCAGTGTCTTGGTAGGGTGGGGCTTCCCCAAGGGCAGTGGAGACTAGACTCAGGTCAGGTGTTTGTGGGGGGCGGGTAGGAGGGACCATGCCTTGATGGTGACTTCCAGGGGAGAGAGAAGATTCATGCTAGGAGTTCCCAGATAGCTGCTTCTGTTCTGTCGGGGGATGAGGGTCCACCCCTATGTCTCAGGAACCCCAAGATAGTCGTGTCTGTTCCGTGAGAGGCAAGTGCGAAATTGGAAACTCTGTAAAAGTCACCTTTGAGTGCCTCAGGAATTCTCTAGGGAAGGAGGCAGCAAAACCTCATTCATTGCCCAAGACTTATAAGGCCAGCTCTGGCCATTGATCTGTCTGTCTGTCTGTCTGGATTTACCTGGCCACTGCTGCTTTCTCATCACAGCCTCAGGTGAATAATCACCTCTTGGCTGATCCCCAGTGGCTCCGAGTCATTTTCCCACAGCCGTAGCTGCCTTGTGGCCGACTGCAGGCCCTGACTAGAGGTTCCTAAGCCATGGCTGGGTCCTTATTCCTTTACTCTTGAGAACATAGCCGCTCAGTCCCGCAGCTTCAAACCCATCCCCACCCTACCCCTGCCTCCAGCCCTAGCCTAGGGATCTCCCCTACCCCAACAACTCTTAATGACCCAAACACTGCCTGAGATTCCTATTTCTGTTCAGACGAGGCAGATACAAGACCCCACTCAGGTCTGCAGCCAAAAAGAGGGGGTGTAATTTAAGACAGAAATTTGTAAAACCCAACCAGGCCCCTTTTCCTCCATCTAATACCATAGCCCACCCTGTTCCAAGCAGTCAGGCCAGCTGCCTGGTTACCCAAACCTGCCCCTTCTAGTTTCTCTGGAAGGATGATCCATAGATTTAGAACTCCTTTTCCATCCCCCCGGCCCTGAAGGAGGGTTCAGGCTGGAGCTGAGAGAAAGCCCAGCAATTCCCGCTGCTTGGAACAGGGTGGTTTGCCGTTATAACAGGCTGGCCGACTCTCGACATGTTTCTGACGAGATTAGGAACTCCTGCAGGTATGTGTTTGTGGCGGCCTTCAGCCTGTATCAACAGATACGATGACTCATTTCTTCCCTAGTGGAATCACCAAGGGCTTGCTGGAACACACCTGGGGGGCCGGGGAGCAGGCAGAGCAGCTCCCCCTGAAGAGAGACGTGACTGCCAGGCGGAGTCACAGGATTCTAGGGGAGGGATTGATGGCAAGGGGGCCCTGGGTTTGCTAAGCCCCCTCTGGGGCCTGCCTGGGCCAAAGGGCAAGGGAAAAGTTCAATGCAGCAGAAAAGGCTGAATTAGGAGGCGTTGGGGTGGGATGGGTCTGTCTCTGCAGAGAGCAAAGTGGGATAGACCGGGGGCTGAGGGTGTCCCACAGTCTCTCTTTCTGGAACTTGGTTCTTGGGGAGACTTCCTGGCCCAAATCTTGCAGGAGAATCTGCCCATCAGACTCTGGTGTAACTGTGCCTTCTCTAAGAAACGGAGTTTTGCAGTATGTGATGGAAGTCTATTTTCCCCTCTGGCACAGAGTTGAGAGATCAGGGCACAGCTGGCTTCCCAAGGGCTGAAGTCCCTGAAGCAAGCTCTCTCTAAAGGAATAAGCAGAGCAGACCACTGCCAGTGGGGGACTCGCCATGCCCCCCGTTCGTGGACAGTGTGCAATGTGCTGCGATGTTTGATGACATTCCTGATCCTGGAAGGATCCTTCAGGACCTTGGCCAAATGCCCCCTTGCTTCCCAACACCCTTCTTTGGGCTACTCACAGCCCTAGGCCCCGGTCGAAAGATTTGCTGGCAGCATGGCCTATTGGCTGCCAAGGTATCAGGGCTGCGAGGCAAGTTTATCCCTAGCTGAGCAGAGCCTGCCAGGAAGACAGCGTTTGCACCCCACACCGCTGCGCAGGTGTGTCGGTGAGCTCACAGCTGCCCCCCAGGCATGCCCAGCCCACTTAATCATTCACAGCTCGACAACTCTCCCGCCCAAACCAGGTCTAGAGGATAAAAGCGGGGCTTGCGGCTCCCAGGTAACAGAGCCGCCTTCCGCGTCCTGTCCCGCGCTGCTCTTTCTCTCCAGCACCTCTCGACCGCTAGTTCCCACTACTCTTACTGCACTAGGAACCAGCTATCATGTCTCGCCAGTCAACCGTGTCCTTCCGGAGCGGGGGCAGCCGCAGCTTCAGCACTGCCTCTGCCATCACCCCGTCCGTCTCCCGCACCAGTTTCACCTCCGTGTCCCGGTCCGGGGGTGGCGGCGGTGGCGGCTTTGGCAGGGTCAGCCTCGGGGGTGCTTACGGTGCCGGTGGCTTTGGCAGCCGGAGCCTCTACAACCTGGGGGGCTCCAAGAGGATTTCCATCAGCGCCAGCGGCGGTGGCTTCAGGAACCGATTTGGTGCTGGTGCTGGAGGCGGCTATGGCTTTGGAGGTGGAGCCGGGAGCGGATTTGGTTTTGGCGGTGGAGCTGGCGGTGGTGGCTTTGGGCTCGGTGGTGGAGCTGGCTTTGGAGGTGGCTTCGGTGGTCCTGGCTTTCCTGTGTGCCCCCCTGGAGGCATCCAAGAGGTCACCGTCAACCAGAGTCTCCTGACTCCCCTCAACCTGCAAATTGACCCCACCATCCAGCGGGTGAGGACTGAGGAGCGGGAGCAGATCAAGACCCTCAACAACAAGTTTGCCTCCTTCATCGACAAGGTGAGAACTGATTCTTGGTGGAAAACCACCATGAATGTGGGGTATGTGCTAAAGAAGTGGGAAGAGGGGAGATTTCCTAACCTTGTACAAATATCTTCCTGTGTTTTTCTCTTTGTTTCTGTGTCCTGGATTTGTGGCCCACTTTCTTAATTAGACTGGCAGGTTGGAAGATAGGGTCTTAATTCATCCCCTTCATAGCTGACCCCCTGAATGCTCTTTACTGACTGTTGGGAAGAGAGATGCATTCTGTGCTCCATGTAACGGGGCTGATTGCATGGAAAGGTGGATCTGTTCACTGGACAGTAGCCGGAGTGCCTTTACAGCCACCCCTGCCTGGGCCATGCTCTGTCCAGCCACAGCCAGTGCTATTTGTGCCCTGAATAAGTGTCCTGTCTCCCCTAGAAGAGTGAGTTTAGATGCTTCACTCTGGACCTGTCTTCTTTGGCCCAGGTCCAAGCACTGCCCATGGGAAGATTTAGGGGGACAGCATGAGAAGGGAGGAAAACTGGCAAGTTGATCATTGAAACATGCAATTCAGACGTCTCCATCTTCAAACTCTGCCCCCTCCAGGTGCGGTTCCTGGAGCAGCAGAACAAGGTCCTGGACACCAAGTGGACCCTGCTGCAGGAGCAGGGCACCAAGACCGTGAGGCAGAACCTGGAGCCTTTGTTCGAGCAGTACATCAACAACCTCAGGAGACAGCTGGATGGTATCCTTGGGGAGAGAGGCCGTCTGGACTCGGAGCTCAGGAACATGCAGGACTTGGTGGAGGACTTCAAGAACAAGTGAGCTGGGGTAGAATGGAGATAGGGCGAGTCTTTGCACCAAATATACTTTATAACCAGACCACTGCTTATGCCTTTCCCAAGGACTGAAAACAGATACATTTCATGGACATCTAAAGTGCTGGGGAAAAAATTAGGTCCATGGTTAGAAAGTTCTAGCTGCAAGCTCGGTCCCTCTGCAAGATACTTAGCTTCTAGCCAGAGTAACAAGCTCAGTGCCCTTGGCATGACCTGGTGAAAAAAGCAGTCATGTAATCCTTGCTTTGAGGGACCTTCCTCCCCAATATACTCAAAGTACACAACATGGACTTTTTGATGGATTCCCCTCAAAGCAGGAACTGATGATGTAACCTAGGTTGTTCTAAGTACTAAACAATTTCTTTAGTCCTTATGAACCAGCAGCTGGGCTGCTAGTTTTTTGTTTTTCAAAGGCCATGAAAGCTGAAAAAATAAGCACTAGAGAAATGGACTAGATGTGAAATGTGAATGAAGCTGTATAGTTTTTCTACAGGAATGTTCCTGAAGTGACTGAATTACAGCATTAATAGAATAGCTATCTGCTAGGCAATTACAGAAAAAACAGTATCCTAATGGGTAGGGACCTTGCCTGAAGGTTCTTGCTCCCAGTGTCCCTTCCTCTCTGTCCATATGATGTGAGAGGCCTCTTCCAGGGGGAAGGTAGGCTCACAGTTGACTATGTGCAGTAGAGGCCCTAGGCCTCATCCTCTGATAAGCACTTCCCATTCCTTTTTACTACCAGGTATGAAGATGAAATCAACAAGCGTACCACTGCCGAGAATGAGTTTGTGATGCTGAAGAAGGTATGTGGGTAGCAGAGAAACTGTTGCCTGTGGTTATGCTCATTTAGGGTATTGTTCATTTAAGTCAGAGTGGAAATGGGGTGCAGTGCCAACCACCCATGTTTCTCTAGGATGTGGACGCTGCCTACATGAACAAAGTGGAACTAGAGGCCAAGGTCGATGCACTGATGGACGAGATCAACTTCATGAAGATGTTCTTTGATGCGGTAAGAAATGTCCCTTGTTCAGGAGCCAGAGAGATGGTCACTGGGACATCACCAGGGGTTAGGGTCTCTAGGATTAAGTGACTTTCAGTGGTTCCTGTGGCGTGGGCACATATTTGTCTTTTCTACTCTTTTAGTACTATTTATACTTTATTACTTAATAAAGCTAATTCTCTCTCTCTTTTTAAAGTTAAAGCAAAAGACCTCTACAATAATCAGTCTGCAGAGTGAGATTTAGAGTGAGGTATTAGAAGCCCAGGTATACTTTTCCTGGCCATCTCCCTTTTCTGGAATACCATCCTGTCTCTGCTAACTCCCAGCATGGCAAACCACACCATCAAGTTCTTTTCAGATCAATTTTGACCTAAGAAAAGTCAAGTCTGAGAGGTTACATGGTAGGAGTTTCTTGACGTTCAGAGTTATTAAATTTAAAATATAAATTTAGTAGTGATTTGAATTATTTATTAACTGACCTAAGTTTTTCATTAATAGGTAGGAGGTTATTATTTTTTTCCTCAGGTTGACATAGAACAATGAATAGAAGATTTGAATGGAATGATATTAAATAAAATGGACTCACATGATTGACTTCAAATCTCCCTGCAGGAGCTGTCCCAGATGCAGACACATGTCTCAGACACATCCGTGGTCCTGTCCATGGACAATAACCGCAGCCTGGACTTGGACAGCATCATTGCTGAGGTCAAGGCCCAGTATGAAGACATTGCCAACCGCAGCCGCACAGAAGCTGAGTCCTGGTACCAGACCAAGGTGGGTGCTATGGCCAAGTGTCCTGAATGAGGGAAGGACACAAGTCAAGTATTCCAGGCCTTGACCAAAGGCTAAGGATGGGGCTCCTGAGACCTGCTGAGGCCTATTGGGAGGAGTTATGAGACATGCATACATCTGCCACATAAATTCAAGAATCTTAAAGGGAATCTCATTGTTTCACACCAGTGTCTACAGAAAAGCAAAGAGGCTAAAGAGGAAATTAAGACCAGCTCCAGGCTCCCCAAAACTATGCCACTTACCACCTTGTGGTAGCTCCTACCTGTGAACTTGGGAAAGCGTTTCCACCCTCGTGTAATGGACTCTTTCTTCTTTTCCGTTGGCATCAGTATGAGGAGCTGCAGCAGACTGCAGGTCGCCATGGCGATGATCTCCGTAACACCAAGCATGAGATCTCTGAGATGAACAGGATGATCCAGAGGCTGAGATCCGAGATCGACAATGTTAAAAAACAGGTAGGGAAAGAAGGCAGGGAAGGAGCTTGAGTTCTGAAAGGGGAACCGACTTTGTTTTGCTTTCTAAACATATACACACAGAGCTGGAGCAGGTACCAGCATTTCAGTATTCCACCATCCACAATGACCAGGGCAAATGTGCTGGCTTCTCTCTGCAATCTCAGAAAGAGACACCTCAGGCCCAGGTGAGCCTCTAAAGTGTCCCACCCTTCCTTCCTTCCCCTCTAGTGTGCCAACCTGCAGAATGCCATCGCTGACGCTGAGCAGCGTGGGGAGCTGGCCCTCAAGGATGCCAGGAACAAGCTGGCGGAGCTGGAGGACGCCCTGCAGAAGGCCAAGCAGGACATGGCACGTCTGCTGAGGGAGTACCAGGAGCTGATGAACACCAAGCTGGCCCTGGACGTGGAGATCGCCACCTACAGGAAGCTGCTGGAGGGCGAGGAGTGCAGGTGGGTGGCACGGCTGACATCACGAATCCACAGCGGCCTCATGTTTGATAAAGTGGAGCTTCTACTCCACTACCGGCTGTCAAAACACACACACACAAGTGGCCACTACCTTGTACCCGATGATTATCCATCATGAATCCAGTGATCCGATCCAGCCCAATCTGACACGTGGACATACAGCTGATCTACACAATGTGACCTCAACTCACTTTTCTGACCCACCACCAGTATTCTTCGATGCTGCCTCTCCTTCAAACAACTAAGCAACCCCACACACGTCTTTCTCATTCTTCAAGTGCTTCTTCCTTCAGGAAGCCCTTCATGATTACTCCAGTTGAGTTAAGCTCATCTGCCTTTGGATTCTCAAACGACTGCATATTCTTCAGTCTTCTGACTGAGCTGACTGCCCATTGCCTACTTCCTCCTTGACGTATTTCTGTCCGAGCCAAGTCTTCTCACAGGATACGGCTCCTATAAGGCAACAGCGGCTTCACACATGTGTATAGTTCCCACAGCCTCTCCCTCACATTTTCCAAGTAATGGGTAGAGGAGCGTGTGAATTATAATCTTCCTTTGATAACCTGTTCCTAGGTTGAGACCTATTCTTTTAGCAAGTCTCTCCAGAGAGCTATCTCTTTCTCTAATTCAAGCAGTTTTTCAGGCATGCAGTCTCCTAGCTCAGAGGACAAGCTCTAAACATGACTATTGGAGTTATCCACAGAGATTACTGCTGTCTTTTGGGGTGGGATCTTAACTCCTTTCAAATTTTCCCTTTCAGACTGAGTGGAGAAGGAGTTGGACCAGTCAACATCTGTAAGTAACTTTGAACAGACATTAACAATGATGACAATACAGGGTATTTGGTGTGACTCAGAGTCCCACTGTTTCTAGCTACCAGACATGCCCATCTCCCAAATGGTTGTTTAATGTACTTAGTGAGAAGCAGGTGGTACAGGCACAAAAACACAGGTTGAGACGGGAAGCAACAGGCCTCATGTCTTATCTCCTAAAGGGTGGGCCCTGTATCTTACCCATCTTGGACTGTGTCCCCCAGCCTTGCCCTGACCCCCATTCCCCTGGGGGACTTAGCACTGTCCCTTGCCTACAGTGTTCACCAGCTTTCTATTAGGGAGCTTCACTAAATGACTTAGTTCTTCTGGGCTTCATCTGCAGCTGTCTAAAAGGGGCCACGTACAGTGCTAACAGCAGCAGGATCAAATAAATTAGATGCATAGGGCCAATCTGTCAGACTGGTCTCACCAAGTTTTTCCCTCCTTTCTCTGCAGCTGTCGTCACAAACACCCTTTCCTCAGGCTACAGTGGTGGCAGTGGCTTTGGAGGTGGCCTGGGCGGCGGCCTGGGCGGCGGCCTGGGCGGAGGTCTGGGCGGAGGTCTTGGCGGAGGCGGCAGCAGCAGCTTCTACTCCAGCAGCAGCGGGGGTGTTGGCCTAGGCAGTGGGCTCAGTGTCGGGGGCTCTGGCTTCAGTGCAAGCAGTGGCCGAAGCTTGGGCTTTGGCAGTGGTGGGGGCAGCAGCTCCAGCGTCAAATTTGTCTCCACCACCTCCTCCTCTCGGAAGAGCTTCAAGAGCTAAGAGCCTGCAGCAAGTCACTGCCTCCCAAGCCCAGCAGCCGGCCGTGGCATCCATCAGTGGCATCCACCTCTTCTAGGTGGTGTCTCAAGCCAAGTTTTCTCCTCTTCTGGAGTCTAGTCAATGAAGCCTATCGCAGACCCACATTCTTTGGTTCCTGGAAGGCCCAACCCCCAGTCTCTAGCCTGGTGTGTCCTGATTCTATGCTCTGCTCCCAAGCAGCCTTTGAGTCTCTATAGCCTGGTCCTTGGTGACAGAAGAATCCAATGTTTTCCAGTTTCTAAACCATCAAAACGGAGTCCTCACCCCAATCCCATCTGGTCTATTTCCAGAATGTGTTCAATAAAATGCTTTCATAATATAAGCTGTTGGGAAGAATTGTTTTTTCAAGATCTACACCCAACCTGGAGATTCACTGAGGGTCCATCTGTCCAGATGTGATTGGTTCCTTTGATTCACAGGGGGACAGAATGGCCTTGAAAGAAAAGTGACCACTGTGAGTGGTCCAGAGACTCCAGGAGGCACAAGAGGTGGATGCTAAAGCCTCTAGGATGAAGGAGTCTCTGCAGGGCATGAAGGGGAAGCTTCCTTGACTTGTAGCTTATATAGATAGTAGAGCTGCTTGTTGGAGGGGGGCCCATTCAAGTTGGGCTGGTTTTGCAAGTTGGCTTAAGTCAAATTTGTAAATAAGGAATTTGTTGTCTTGAAGCCTCCAAAATATAGATACCTTTTATAGATGTTGGTCCTGTTCTAATAATGTGGGTGCTTACAGGGTCAGTAGCTTGTAGTTCCTTAATAGTGTCAGTGATGCAAGGGCCTTCGAATGAGCAAATAATTTCAGGAATTTAATGGAGGTGGCCAGAATTTGCACTATGTGTGGGATCACAGCCCATCCTCTTTTCATGAGCTTGTCTTTGCTGATCCTGAATGAGGGTGTTTAATGAATCTCTTCGAACGGGAATTCATCAGTGCAATGTCATGCCTCCACTCCTGGTATGCATGTAAGATCTTGCCTGCAAAGACTGTGTGATGGCAGGGTTGCTGAGGTACCCCATCAGCATGTGGGGGGGAGATGGATTGTGTCCCTTCAGAGATGAAAGCACTGTGACAAAGAGGCTGTTGCAATGGGCACTGAACAGAACATTTATCAACCAAATCCTCAAGAGTGAAATAGTTACCACTTGCTGTTTGAACAGAGCCAGCAGTTTCAGAAATATTGGGTAGGGACCTTAACAGGTACAACAATGGCATTAGGGTTTTGGTAACCCACTGTGAGCCATCTTTATTCTTTCCAAGTTTAAAAACAGGCCAAACTGAGTTGTTGAATGGAGAAACAGTGGGCATAATCACCCCTTCTCTAAATATATTCCCTATAATGGGTTTCAATTTTGAAGGCCCTGTTTTCATTTACACTGGAGCATATTAACTATACCCAAAAGTCCATGAAGTCCTATTGTTACAAGCCTATTTTCAAGTGTGGAGGACTTAATTTAATTTTAGTGTGTTGCTAATTGGATCAGAGTGTCCATGACTACTGTGAGATATATTGGGGGCGGGGAGCAATGAGTAGTAAGATCATGTGAAATTGAGGCAAGTCAGTAGTTCTGATAATTAAGGTGAGGCGTACTTGTTTGCTCTCTCTTTGGTGTTCAATGACTTCTTCAAGATTACAGGGGAAAACCTTGTTTAAATTTAGTGAGATTACCAGTATAATTTGAGCTCCAGTATGGATTAAGGCCATGAAGATTGGCCAACTGGTGTATGTCCGCAGACATTAAAGTCAATTTAGAACCTATGTGGTAGAAGTGCAGAGCCAGTACACATCCCTTTTGATCTTTTTAATGTATGAATTTTTTGTAAATTTCGGATTTCCAATTGGATCAAATTGTGTGTGTATGTATTTGTCTCTTTGTTTCCTCCCCTGTTTTCAGGTTTCTTTCTTTCCTTGCTTCCTCACTCTGATTCTCTTCCTTCCTTCTTTCCTTCCTCCCTCTCTCCTCCCACTTCCCTCTTCCCTCCCTTGCCATGCCCCCTCTCTTTTCTAGGGTTACTAGATTTACTTATGAGAGGAATTCTTGCTACCCTGCTCATATCTATAAATTTCTTCCTTCAGAAGGCCTCAAATCAGTATCATCAGGGTTTGAGACTTTTCCTACAGTTGGTTTAACCCCTTACTTGTGCCACCAGGATGCCCAATGTATGTTCCTTGGGAAAATACAATTTTGTATATGGGGAAATACAAATACAAGAAGACGATTTTCTTGGCAACAGAGGCATAGGCAGCAGCAGCAGCAGCAAAGCATTTTGTAGGGTTCTCGTACACTGTTTGCCTTTAAGAGTGTGGTCTCAGTATGCTACAGTGTAATTGCTCTTCCACCCTATCACCTGATAGGGTCATATATTGCACAGTCTTTCCCCTGAGTACTTCATAGAATGCGGGCCAACGCCTGCTTAAGGCACTCAAAAGTCTTCACAGAACAAGAGTCATTCCCTTGAGCTTGCTGTCAGTCATTGTTTATAAAGGAATCGAGAAGCCCAGCTCAATCTGAGACATACAGATAGGTCTGGCCTGAGACACATGACACTTGAAGGAGGGCTCCTAATTGTCCCATCATTGTCTCCAGATGACAACGACTGACGCTTCTGATATAGGTCAGCTAAGTCTATAGCAGAGGCCGTGATAGAACTCAGTAAATGTAGCACAAAGCAGTACAGCTCAAGTGCAAGCTTGACAGAAGGTGGCAACACAGCTCAAAGAGCCCACTAGCCATAGTGCAGCAGCTCAAAGTGCATATTGCCATGCTGCAAGCCAGAACAAGAGAAGAAAGATCCCAGTGAAAGCAGTCATCATCTAGACATCTTGCTCACAACACCAGTTATTGTGAACACCCTCACTCAAAATGTAGTTCCACCATTGAGACTGATGACTTCACACACACACACACACACACACACACACACAGATGATATGAAATTGACATTACTCACATAACAGGGCATTCTGGAAAGAGCAGGGCAGGCCTCCCAAGCGGGTTCACTATTGTTTAAAAGAGACCAGAGTGGGTTTTTTATGGTGATTAGGGATGGGGCCAGGCCAACGAACCCCGCACATACTTTGAAATTTCCACTAGTTATAAAGGAGGGGTCACCCGGGCTTGCTTACCAGTTTTCTCAGCTGTAGGTAGAAGGGGAAGGGGGATGGGTGGGGCTTAAAAGCTGTCAACATTCATCAGAGTAGAAAGAATGAAAGTGTACAATCTATGTTCATATCAAAAATATAAATAAATCAGAAATGAATAGCAGATAACTGGCTATACCCTCAATACAAAATAAAAAATTTAAAGGGTGAAAAAAACTTAAAACCTTCTGTTCTGCAAAAGATATTGTCAAGGGAATGAGAAATAAAGCCACAAACTAGGAGAAAATATCTGCAAAATATATATCCTTTTAAAAGACTGTTATCTGAAATATAAAGAGCTCTTGAAACTCAACAATAAGAAAACTAATAACCCAATTAGAAAATAGGCTAAAGATCTTAGCAGATATTTCACCAAAGAAAATTTACAGATGGCAAATAAGCATATGAAAAAAAATGCTCACATCATATTTCATTAGGGAAATTCAAGTTAAAGTAATGAGACACTACTTCACACCACTAGAATGGTAAAAATTCAAAACCCCGAGAATACCAAATGCTGTCCAGAATGTAGAACGAGAAGTCTCATTCACTGTTGGCCAGAATGCAGAATGATACAGCCACATTGGAGTCAATTTGGGCATTTCTTAAAAAACATAGTCTTACCGAGCACCCCAGCAATTGCACAAATTAGTATTTATCCAAGTGAGCTGAAATTTTGTTCACACGAAAACCAGTTATGTGATGTTTACAGCAGTATAGATTCATCGTCTGTAAAAACTGTACCACTCTGATGTGGGATGTTGATGGTGGGGAAGGCTAGCTTGTGAAGGGTCAGGGACTATATGCGAACTCTGTACTTTAAGCTCAATTTTGCTGTGAACCTAAAATAGCTCTAAAAATTGCAGTGTATTTAAAAAATGATTCAACCATTTTTGAAAACATAGACATTTACTTGTGTGTAAGTGTGTGTGTGTGAGAGAGAGAGGGGGGAATGGAATTTACTATGGTTCTGGTTCTGTACACACAGCATGTGGCTGGCTGGACTGGTTGTACATTTACTGTTGATGCAACTACATTCCTAGGTATTTATTTAAGCAAAATGAAAATGTATGTCAACACAAAGACTCACAAGTATGCTTACAACTGTTTTATGGAAGGTAACTTCAAACTGGAAATATTTTAGGAAGCCATCAGTCAAAATGGGTAAAGAAACTGTGGTTTGTTCATACAATGGTACTTCACTCAGTAATAAAAAAGGATGAACTACCAATATTTACAGCCATCTGGATGAATCTCAAAAACATTTTGCCAACTGAAAAAAAATCTAGACACACAAATATATACATATATATTTATAAATATGTACATATAGGCTGTATGATTCCATTTATATAAAATTCTAAAATAAATTGATTCAAGGTGTAAACATCAACACAGTGATTGTTTAGGGGCAGTTCAGTTCAGTCGCTCAGTTGTATCTGACTCTTTGTGACCCCATGAAGCACAGCACGCCAGGCCTCCCTGGCCATCAACCAACTCCCGGAATTCACTCAGATTCATGTCCATCGAGTCAGTGATGCCATCCAGCCATCTCATCCTCTGTTGTCCCCTTCTCCTCCTGCCCCCAATCCCTCCCAGCATCGGAGTCTTTTCCAATGAGTCAACTCTTCGCATGAGGTGGCCAAAGTACTGGAGCTTCAGCTTTAGCATCATTCCTTCCAAACAAATCCCAGGGCTGATCTCCTTCAGAATGGACTGGTTGGATCTCCTTGCAGTCCAAGGGACTCTCAAGAGTCTTCTCCAACACCACAGTTCAAAAGCATCAATTCTTCAGGGCTCAGCCTTCTTCACAGTCCAACTCTCACATCCATACATGACCACAGGAAAAACCATAGCCTTGACTAGATGGACCTTAGTCGGCAAAGTAATGTCTCTGCTTCTGAATATGTTATCTAGGTTGGTCATAACTTTTCTTCCAAGGAGTAAGCGTCTTTTAATTTCATGGCTGCAGTCACCATCTGCAGTGATTTTGGAGCCCCCCAAAAATAAAGTCTGACACTGTTTCCACTGTTTCCTCATCTACTTCCCCATGAAGTGATGGGACCGGATGCCATGATCTTCGTTTTCTGAATGTTGAGCTTTAAGCCAACTTTTTCACTCTCCACTTTCACTTTTATCAAGAGGCTTTTTAGTTCCTCTTCACTTTCTGCCATAAGGATGGTGTCATCTGCATATCTGAGGTTATTGATATTTCTCTTGATTCCACCTTGTATTTCTTCCAGTCCAGCGTTTCTCATGATGTATTGCAGTGGGCTTAAAGAGTACAAAAGAATTTTCTGGAGAAATGGAGATGTTATATATCTTGATATTGTGTGGATACTGAAGTGTGAAAATTTGTCAAAATTGATTGAACGCTACACTTGAGTTTTGTGCTTTTCACTGTATATAAATTATATCTCAAGAAAAAAAAAAGTTAAGACAAAGAATATTTCATGTTTCAAGCTTCTAAAGGGGAAATGGGGAAAAAAAAAGTAAATTGAGAATAGAATCTAGATTAGCCAAAGCAACAGTTTCTGCCACAGAGTCCAAACTTTTCTAGCCGTCTTAAGCATTCTTTTGGGCCTATCAGAAAAACCCAAGGTATTTTCTGGGAGTGGCTGAGGGAAGAGCAGAGGAAAGGAAGTTAAATGTATCCGATTCCCCTGAGGCCTCCTGTGCAATGTTAGTTGTGCAGACCTGTGTCGGGGTATCAATGATCTGTCACTAATTCCAACCCCCAGGCCTAAAATGAGATTATAAAGGATTAACAAATGGAAGTAGCCACTGAATGCCAAGAAATCTCAGAAGAGACAGAGGCATGTTTGCTTTCTAGGACATTCAGATGATTTTGAGGTGAATTTTTTTGGGGGGGAGAGGGTAAGAATTACTCCAGATCATCCTGAATTGGTAGGAGGAATTATCCAATGCATTCATAATCAATCAATATTTTCCCTTTACTAAAATAAAGGGAGTTTCATCAGAAGACAGAGGTAGTAAGACATCAGGCCTAAGGCGGCATCTCATCCGCTCATGTTGTTTGAATCAGATACTTGGTATGTCTTATTAAAGTTTTGGAGTATTTTCACCCAACTATACTTTTCTTTTAATAACACAGTGTAGTGAGGTGGCTGCGGCAGAGGTGAGGAGGTGAAAAAGCAGAAGCTCAAAGAGGAGGCAGAAATCAGAAGGAAGACAGGGATGTGAGGGAGGCAGTGGAGAGAGAAAGAAACGAGTCCCCTGGGAGTTCTTGGACACTTTCTTGGTCCCCCCTTGGAGCCCTGCTTTGACCGTCTTTAACCCCTGTTTTTACTGAGAACTGAGGACACATGATGAAGGAGCATCTGGCTCCCTGTCCTCTCTCCGCGCTCTTTTTTGCTGCTTATCCTACCCATGCTTCACACTAGCCCTGGAGTTCAGCCTGTTCTCTCCCCATCCTTACAGCTTCTCTAAAACACTTCTCACCTCTAGCATCACTATTGCCTCAGAGCATCAAAATGCCTCACTCACAAGATATCCATTGTTCTTCCTCCAACTAGTTACCCCACATCGATTAGGAAAGCCAGGGGTTGTCTCTTGATCCTAATATGCCCTTCAGTCCCAGCCCAGTGATGTACTTATCCCTGACTTAGACTTTCAAGTGCAAATACCTACCCAATACCAGTATAGGGTATTGTATAGGGCGAGTTGAAAAGAAATGGACACTTTCAAAAATGTATACGTCAGTAACTAGGTTTTAGAAGAACATGTACTAAAACCAGTTGAAGGAAATAATCAGGTTTGTTTTTTTTTTTCTATAACTGTACAAATATTCAGTTTGTGTCCCTCAGGGCACATGACATGCCCCAATTCTATAAGATTATATTGCACCCCAATTCATTCCAGACCTTTTGCTGCATATTAATTTCGGTTGTTGAAATGGCAGCCACAATGCTTCCCTTCATCTCCCCCAGGCTATGAAGAAGAGGTTGGAAAAACACAAGGTTCTTGACTTATCCCACTGGAAGTCACGTGGAATGACATCTCGGGATTTGGGACTGCATTTCCAGAAGTCAATACTTTGAACTGAGCATCACACTGAGCATGGTGGAGGTGTTTTTCCATCATTTCTGGACCCCAAGATCAACCTATGGTTGAGCTCCATCCTGCTGGAAGAAGGAGTTGACAGAAACTATCTGCAGCCGTGGATAAAGCCACACAGATATCATATCCAGATATGTGACCTTTCACTGTGTTCTCTGCCAAATACGGGTGGTCTGTGGGTGTGAAAACTGAGAAGGGGGACATTCTACCATACATGTTCATAAACAGCCTGGTTACTAAGTAATATAATTTTGAAAGTTTCAGTATTTTCTGAACCACTCTGTAAATCATAGAAGGCTGCACTTTCCACTCCAGCTTTGGTGCTGAGACAGGTTGGGACCTGGGACCCTTTGCACCTGGACAAACAGCTTCCATGGCAACAAGACACAAAGAAACTAAAAGAGATTAAAAATAACTGCACATGGGCAGGTGAGGCAAATCATGAACAATTAGATACAAAAAAGACCAAAAACACACCCCAGCTGCCACTTCTGAAAACCTAGAGCAAAAGCAGAGTGTGTGTGCTCTCTGCACACAACATCACCAGAGGTGGGGGAGGCAAACCACCCAAGCCACGCCCCCATGCCCCCCGCCCCAGGTCCCCCCGGCCTAACCTCTGGATACAACCTTACTCTCACCCCTTTAAGGAACCAGCTGGCCCCTGGGCTAACAAGGACTCTTACTTGTTTTCACTCTCCCCTGCTGCAGTAGGAGCCCCAGAAAAGCTTTGCCTTTGAATTTTTTGTCTGACCTCTGATCAGTCTCTACTGATTAAGGAGGCCAAGAACCCTGATCAGCAACAGAGCTCCTGTCCCCATCCTTCACACATGTGGCTGCATGTGTTTCTCTTTTGATGGGTGCTCCCCCGGGACAGGATTATGTCTGGGATTCCCTGGGAAGGACATCATTCCACCTTGGGGTTTGTAGGATTAGGATTAGGAATCCTACTCTGGAGTTTGCAGGATCAGGCACTTAGTCTTGAGCTTTTGATGGAATGTGACAGTGGCCTGTTCCTCCTTCTCATCTGTCAGCTCCACCCAGGGAGGCAGAAAGACGAAACAAACCCTCCTGATGCAGACTTGGCATGGGCTCAGGCTTCAGGGGATCCCTCTGCCTTTCACCATGCTGGGAAAAAATGGCAGAGTGCACACAGGTTAATCCCTAGGCCCTAGAACAAAAGCCTTCCTCATTCCATGGCCATCAAAGACAGCACCAGCCTGGATGGAGGCTCCCTGGGCACAGAGTAGAGCCTGGACTTGGCAGCCTGCTGGGGAGGAGGCTGGCTGTTGTCGGAGTTACTCACGCTGCTTTGCTTTAGTTTCTCTCACATAGTTGCCTGAATGATCACTCTTTGTTTTAATCTTATTATGACGGTCTGGCTTCCCCACCCTGCTCCTCCGGGAAAATATAACTCCCTTAGGCTCCATTATAGGACATGATCCGGGATCACCGAGGAGATTTCATCTGGGAAGTCAATTCTCTAACCAGCCAGTGGGTCCCCACTGCCTATGAATACAACCCTCCCCTGGGCACTAAAGCAGGGGAAGAGTGCAGAGGACCAGACTCGGGAGGAGGAAAGAGGTACAGTTCAGTCCAGGAGGCAGTCTGAAAATGGTTAGGGGACAGAGGGCGCCTCCCACACCCAGACAAAGACAGGCAAAATCAGGGGCAAGTGAACCAAGCTCAAACTTGACCTTATAAGGGCAGTGGGTCTGGGAAAAGGGGGACAGGAATGGATCTGTCACCGGGTCTCTCCTCTCGGACTCCCCCCTCCACTGAATTTCTTGTCTGGCCTCTGATCAATTTCTACTGATTATGAAGGCCACCTCCACTGTCTCCGGAGCCCTCATCATCTCTCATGAGCCCTGTCAGCGGACCTCACTCAGGGTCAGGGTCCCTGGAACTGGTTCCCAGGACATCATTCCCTGGCAGGTGGTGATGGAGATTTGGGGGGAAAAGACTTTATATATATATATATATAATATTAGAACATATATACATATATACATATATATAGAGAGAGTATATATTAGAGCACATGTATGTTCTAATATAGTAATCTAATATAATATATTAGAATATATATATCATATTAGAACATATATATATATGACTAATACATCTACCAGTAGGAGACATACTTGTGTCAGAAAATGAAAGAAACATGATGCTTTACATTGCTGGTGCTGTGTAGCACACAGGCCAAACTTCGCACTGGATAATATGTTGAAGTTAAACCATCCTCTGATAGGCCCCTTACTAACGTGGCACAAACCAGCAATGCTGGTTGCATTTTCTCCCCCTTCATAGACAAGTATAGGCTGCTCCTGTGTTCAGTTCTTGAAGTGAATGTGAGGTTCCTTCTGCAACTGAATTATATGCTTCATTTGAGGGTGAGTCTGCTCCCACCCTGGAAAAGACACACACTTAGTCCTAAAAGAGGAACAGATCTGATCACCTATGCTGGCTGATAGAAGCCTGTTCCAGTGTGCACAGCCCAGACAAGGACCCAGCAGAGGGTGGCGTAGGGGAACTCGACTCCACAGGAAGGAGAGGGCAGCCTGCCAGGCTTCTTCCAAGGACTCAGATTCTCCCTCCCTCTGACCACAGGTTTTCTTCCAGCCTCTTGGGCAGGGAGCCTCATCCTCTCTGGAGTAGAACTCTCCTCTGACTGCTGCAGTGAGTGCCAGCAAACTTGCAAATCCTACTTCTGATCTCATGCCTCTGGCAACACTCAGCAAACTTTTATCTGTGGCTTTTGGTCCTTACTAATGTGGTACAAACCAGCAAAGCTGGTTGCATTTTCTTCCCCTTCATAGACACTTATAGACTGCTTCTGTGTTCAGTTCTTAAAGCTTCTTGTGGATCCCTGAACACACCAAACTTCTTCATACTTCCATTATAACGATGATATTAGCTCATCTTGATTGAGAACTTACACGCATACAGAGTGTAAAGACCTTTACATGAATTATTTCACATAATCCTCACAGCACTGTGAGATAGGTACTAGTTTCATCCCCAGTTTACAGCTCCAAAAATGAGTAATTTGCATAAAAATGCACAGGAGCCTGTGAGCCTAAGTACCTTGCTTGTCTCAAGAGCTCTTGCTCTTAGCCAGGGGTTGGCAAATTTTTCTTTAAAGGGCCATTTAATAAATCTTTTAAGCTTTGCTGGTCATACACCATTCTGTTGCAACCACTACTCAACTCTCCTATTACAATATGAAAGCAGAAACAGACATGGGACATTGACATAGACACAGGGCATTGGAAAAATGGGATGTTGCTCCAACTTGACTTGCTAGCCCTTCCTACCCATCCCAGCCTCATTCATGTCAAGCTTAAAGACTTTATCCCAAAAAAGTAGCTCAGAACACCATGCCATGGGAAGGAAGACTTCTTTCTCAGAATTGGGTGGAAGAATGCTTCTTGGTAAGGCATTGTGCAACCAGGGTGGAGGAAGAGGAGCTGCTTCCGTGGCTTTGAGAAGGTATCTCCTTCCTGCCAGATGCTGAATAAGCACTTCTTTGGGTAGGGAATGCCCTGCTCCACTGGAAACTGCCTCCATAACACTGGAGAGGTTGAATTGCTTATAAAATAGTCGCAAGAGCTTTTCTCAGGCTCATCTCAGTGTGGGAGTTTGTCTTTCCTCCCCTGGCTGTCTATTTAATCAAATAGTCCTATAAAACACCCTGTCTACAATTGCTCTCAATACTCCTCCATAGTGCTTAATTTATGGACTAAAACAATCAATCTCCTTCCTCCTTAAACCAAACACCATGATCACTTGACACCCTTCCCTCCCTCTAAGAATGTGCCTAGAGATTTAAGATTTCAAGCACTGAGATTAGGAATATAAATTTGGAAGTTACTTGTGACATCATCACACCTGTAAAGACACATTTTTATGATTCACTGTTTCTATATGCCCCTCAACTTTCTGTATACACCTCATTAAGGTGTCTGATCTTGACTCCTAAGAAACATCAGAATCTATGAGAATATAAATTCAGTGAACTCCATTAATGATTTTTGTCCTACTCATTTTAGATTCTTAAAATTAAGTTCTAAGTGAACATTCCAAAAAACTGGAGAAAAGGGTGCCTGTGAATTCCATTTGGTAGGGGAAAAAAAAATGTACACAGTCACCAGCTTAATGGGAAAGCAAACACTGGGGAGGAAGGTGCAGGCATGGGTAGCTTATTGGGCAGAGTGGGCTTGGGTGATCTCTTATCCTATATCATGAAACTGCCAATTCCACACAAGACAAGCCTGTTCTTATGCTGTAAAAAATGCATCTCCTTTGTCCCTCTTGCCTTTCAAAGGAATGTCATGTCCCCAGAGTAGCCCCCAATTCCCAGTCCAGGCCACCAGAAAGGCAATCAGGAGATCCAGAAGGACATGTTCAAACATGGCCCCAAACCACCACAAGACACTTCTTGCTCAGACCACAGGGCAAATGCCTATTAGACCTCAGAGACAGTTCAACCTGATGGGAAGGGTGGTGTGAGTGGAGGAGAAAACCTGTGTGGGAAGGGGGCAAGAGAAGAGTGTCTGAGTAAGCAGAAGGAGGGGACAATTATCACAGATCAGCTCCTTGTCTCCTTTGTTTGAAAACATGACTAACCCATGACTTCAGTGAATTTACATCCAGTGGTATTGTGTTGGGATCAAGTCAAGGCTAGAAGCCAGAAGAGTTTCTCCATGACTAAAGGAAACCAAAGAAGCAATATTCATACTTCATACCTTTCTAGAGACAGGGGGTGATCTCACTATTTGTAAAGCCCAGCCCTTCCCAATCTGCAGGCTCACCTTCCAGGACTGAGCCCGGCCCATTTTTTCCATATATAAGCTGCTGCCGGGAAGCTCCTCTCATAGATCTGCTCCTTTCAGCTCTGCCTTCACCTCTCACACCCTTCTCAACCTATTCTTCTTCAGGAACCATGTCTTACAAATCCACTGTGAAGACCCAAAGCATCAGCCGCAAGGGCTTCAGTGCCGGCTCAGCCAGAGTCCCTGGGGTGTGTCGCTCTGGCTTCAGCAGCGTGTCCCTGTCCCGCTCCAGGGGTAGTGGCGGCCTCGCTGGAGTGTGTGGAGGAGCTGGCTTCGGCAGCCGCAGCCTCTATGGCCTGGGGGGCTCCAAGAGGATCTCCATCGCAGGGGGCAGCTGTGCCATTGGT
>NW_024070213.1:89738166-89765614 GCF_014754425.2 Oryx dammah | reverse complement strand
AACAAGTTTGCCTCCTTCATCGACAAGGTGAGCTGGGAGCGTCTGCCCCCAATGGGGATTGCAGAGTGCCCAAGAGAAACCCAACCAATGTCTTACCAGAGGGAGCCTTGGGATATTCAAGAGAGAGGGGACTCAGAGGAGCTCTCTACTGGAATGCAAGACAGGATCCATGTGTATCACAGGCAGGAGATGATGGAAATCATTTAGATCCTGCAAATTTCTCTCATTCCTGCCTAGGAAACATTGTCAACTCTTGATAACCCTGAAGCAGAGAAAAAGAAAGGAAAGAATGAAACAGATTAACACTTACCACTAATAGGTCTACAATGGGATACAAACAAAAGGCCAGTCACTACCTACTCTGAGGTTCTGGACCACCTTTCTAGTAGGAAGGGAAAAAAAAAAGAGAAGAAAAGCAAAAAAAAAAAAAAAATTCCATACAGATGAAAAAAAGAAGTGTTTGAGATGTGTAAATATTTATAATTTGCTTTTGAAAAGAAGTTATTCTAGAAACAGAGCATGGCCACCTATAACAATGCTTTAGAAGAGATACAAGCACTAAATGTGAGTTTAGATTAGTATTTAATCATTATATAACATTTAACATCTCTTTTACTGAAATCCAGTAGAAAATAAAAGCTTTGTATATTATATCAGATAAAAACTATTTTAAACTGAAATTTTGATTCTGCTTGCCAAAATAAAGAGAGGAAATGATGAAAATTCACTGATATAGGCACACTTACTTATAGGGCAGGAACAGCTCAAAAATCCATGAGGGAATTTCATCAGCAAGATCTGTCAGTTTAGAAGGAAGAAGATTAGGGGAGCATACCTCCCAATCTGAGTCTCTGTATTCTCTTAGTAGCCCAGCACCGTGGACACCACTCCAGCCTTCTTGGAAACCTAGTAAACACAGACACTTGTTGCTCTCTATCTCCAGCAAATGACTCTCTTGCCTTCTTCCAGATGTAGTTCCTGGAGAAACAAGTGCCTGGACACCAAGAGGACCCTCCCTCAGGAACAAGGATCCAAGCCTGTGAAGCTGACCCTAGTGATTATGTTTGAGCAGTACATCAACAACCTCAGGGAGTAGAAGGATTATCTTCTCTTTTTTTTAGTGACTGCCCAGATTCAGAGTTCATCCAGGATCTGGTGGAGAACTTCAAGAACAAGCAGATTACAGGAGAGAAATCGTTCAGCTTTCTGAAACCCACACTTAAGTCTACTGAGTGACTAGGTTCAGTTGTGGGCATGATTGCTTAAGAAAAATATACAGTGGAAATGAAAATTGTAAATTGTTGTCTAAACAGGAACAGACTCACAAACTTCGAGAAGGAAATTATGGTTCCCGGGGTTGGGGGGGAAGATGGGGGAAGGGACAGTAAGAAAGTTTGGGAAGGTTGTATTGTAATACTGCTGCATTTAAAATGGATAACTGACAAGGACCTACTGCATAGTACATGTAACTCTGCTCAATGTTATGTGGCAACCTGGATGGGAGGGGAGTTTGGAGGAGAATGGATATATGTATATGTATGGCTAAGTCCCTTCACTGCTCACCTGAAATCACAACATTGTCAATCAACTATACTCCAATACAAAATAAAAAGTTTTTTAAAAAATAGATAACTAATGAGAACTTACAGTGCAGCACAGGGAACTCTACTCAATGCTCTGTGGTAACCTAAATGGGAAAGAAATCCAGAAAAGCAGGGATGTATGTATACATATAACTGATTCACTTTGCAGTAGTAGAAACTAACACAACATTGTAAAGCAACTTTATTCCCATAAAAATTAATTAAAAATAAATACATTGCCTAAGAAAAATATGAAGAACAAAATGGGCAATAGACTTCATTATCCCCAATACTAGGGGAAGAGATGAGAGAATAGTCACTTCTCAGGCTCCTTGGACTGATAGTTCCATTCAATAATTATCCATTTAATGAAAAATGTTGGGTCAGGACAGGTTCTTTCAAAATCCTTTATGAATTGGCTCAAGCATTTCTCCTCATCCTCTCTTTCTGGAAATGAAGAAATAAATAAGCACCAAATCAATTTGTAACACTGAAGAAAGTGAGCTTAGCAAGGTTAGATGTCCCCATCATTTTGTTGAAGGCTAGAAGAGCCCACATCTGGGAAGAGAAGATGTTGGGTGGGCTGGGAGTGGGGGTCAGCTGAGTCTGAGTTGTTCCTCCTCTCCCAGGAGGTAGATGCTGCATGAATGAGGCTGAACTGCACACCAAGATAAGTACCTTTAGTGATCAAGTTGTTCTCTTACATTCCTACTTTGAGATGATGAGCTCCTCACCTTGTTTGTTTTTCTCCTTAAGGGTCTGAGTGCATGGAATGCTGGGGGGTGGATCTCATAGATGTATCACTGGAAGCAGAGGTACTGACAATCCATATCTCGTAGGAGTGCCCTCAGATGCAATCTCAGAGCTTAGACATTTTCATGGTCCTCTTCATGGACAACCACCATAATCTGGACCCAGATAGCATCATCTCTGAGGGCGAAGGCCTATAGGGAAGATTGTTCAAATGAGGCCAAGTCTTTATACCAAACAAATGTGAGCAGTTTCCAGCAATGGGAGAGGAATTCTGTGCCCCCCACTCCCTGCTCACAGTTGGTTACATTCAGCTGCATCAGCTTAACTGCAGTTTTTTGTGTGGAGTCTGAAATACAAAGACACTGGGTGATCTCATAGGATGTCTGTCATTGCTCCGTTCACGTAGGCAATTAAAGAATTTGCAATAAGGGCAACTGAACAAAAAGAAAAAGGTTTAATGACATTGCCCTACTGAGTTTTGCCTTCAACCTCTTTCTGATTATGAAATTCCTTAGATATCACAAAGAACATCACAGGTAATGGAAAAACTAGATGCTCAGTGATCAAACAGAACTATTCAATTGTGCAGCAGTAAATAATCTTGTGCCACCTATTTTTTTCTAGAGAAGAAGTCACATCACTTGGTATGAGTTTATTAGAGGACTGGAAATTGAAAGCCACTGTTGGCACATGAAAGGCCAGAAACACTGCACCTCCCCCCATGCACACGGCTTCTCTGTCCTGAACTGCAGTATAAGTAGCTGCAGGTCAGGAAAGACAGACAAAGGGATGAACTGCACAAAATCAAGCAGGAGACTGCTGAGCTCAACCCACATGATCCAGAGACCGATCTGAGATAGACAATGGCCATGTGCACTTCACCATCTCCAGTGGCTATGGCAGCGTCAGTGGTGTAGCGGGGGCTGCGGCCTGCGCAGTGGCAGTGGCAACCCTAAGAGCAGCACTCACAGCCTCGGAGGTGGCTTCAGTTCTGGCAGTGGCAGAGCCATAGGGGGCTGGTTTCAGCTCCTCTGCAGGCAGCAGTTCCACCATCAAATATACCACCACCTCCTCCTCCTCCAGCAGGAAGATCTAAAAGCACCGAAGTCATCCTATTGGTATTTGGTCCCACATTGTCTCAGTCCCCTGTCCAGCTGCATTGCCCATTCCTTAGGATGCCACCTCTCTCCTGCCTCCGACTTCTCTTGGCCTATGAGTTAGAGTTGAAACTGCAAAGTTCTCATTTCCTCTGTCTATACCAACTTCACCTGAGCTTCCCTTATTCACCATCAGAAGGTCAACAGTCAGCGTCATGGAGATATGTAGACATCCTCTTGATGTTCCCATCTTATCATCATTTTCATCAGTCTACCATGATTTTGGGAAGAAAATGACTTATGCCCGCCTTGAAAACTGAAGCTCAATCCACATTAAAGGGAAGAGCAGGGACTCTTCCCTTTAATTTTAATTAGCCTATCCATTCTAACAAGACTCAAGAGTTCCTCACAGAATGAATAAGTTATTTTCTTCTGCAGTGTCCCTAAATGGTACTGATGCCACCCTCTCAGATATCCCTGCAATGCTTTGGTCTCTTTGCTTTCTTTTGTTGTGTTGAAGAAAGCAGATTTCTAATAAAAAGATTCTGTGTTAGATTGTATTATTGATCATGTACTGGTCCTGAAATTTTCTTATCCCACACAGAGATCTTCAACTTTGTAGAACCACCTCTAAGCCCCACTGATGACTTAACCTGTCTCATACCCGACTGTTGGTTAACATCGTGTAATACTCAGTCCTGTGGGTGGATGACTATCAACTGCTATTTGGCTGTCTGCCACTCGGCTTTTTCTCAAACTGGGGTCTTTGAAGCAGTCTCTTCAGCAAGTAGCGTTGGGAAAGTTGGACACCTATGTGTAAATCAATGAATTTAGAACATGCCCTCTCACCATACACAAAAATAAACTCAAAATAGCTTGAAGACTGAAACATAGGACATGACATCATAAAGCCCCTAAAAGAGAACACAGGCAAAATATCCTCTGACATAAATAGTACTAATATTTTCTTGGGTCAGTCTCCCAAGGCAATAGAAACAACAAAAGGAACCTAATCAGACTTACAAGCTTTTGTACAGCAAAAGAAACCATAAGCAAACTATAAAGAAAATCTACCAAATGAGAGAAAATATTTGCAAATGCTGTGACTGACAAGGGCTTAATTTTCAAAATATACAAACAGCTCATACAAAAAAACAACAAAAACAGTCCAATCAGAAAATGAGAGAAGACCTAAAGAAACATTTCTCCAAAGAAGAAATAGAGATGGCCAATAGGCAAATGAAAAGATCAGCATCACTAAGAGAAATGCAAATCAAATTTATCAGTACAAGAAGGTACCACCTCATAATGGTCTGAATGGTCATCATTAAAAAGTCTACAAATAACAAATGCTGGAGAGGGAGCAGAAAAAAGGAACCCTCCCTACACTATTGATGGTTCAACCACTGTGGAAAACAGTATGGAGGTTCCTCAGAAAACTAAAAATAGAATTATCATATGACCCAGGAATCCAACTCCCGGGCATATATCCAGACAAAACTATACTTAAAAAAGATATGTACATCCCTACGTTCATAGTGGCACTATTCACAATAGCCAATTGGAAGCAATCTCAATGACCATTGACAAATGATTGGGTAAAGAAGATGTGGTACATATATATAATGGAATATCACTCAGCCATAAAAAATAGTAAAATAATGCCATTTGCAGCAACATGCATGCAACTAGAGCTTATCATACTGAGTGGAACAAGTCAGAAAGACAAAGCCAAATCCCATATGATGTCACTTGTACGTGGAATCTAAAATATGACGCAAATGAACTTATCTTTGAAGCAGAAGCAGAATCAGGGACATACAGGATAGACTGGTGGTTGCCAAGAGGGTGGGTGGGTGGTGGCAGAGGTGGGGGTGGGAGTTTGGGATTAGCAGATGCAAACTGGTATAAAGAGCCTCTTGATGAAGGTGAAAAGGGATAGTAAAAAAGCTGGCTTAAAACTCAACAATCAAAAAAATGAAGGTCATGGCATTCAGTTCCATCACTTCATGGCAAGTAGAAGGGGAAACAATGGAAACAATGATAGACTTTATTTTCTTAGGCTCCAAAATCACTGCAAATGGTGACTGCAGCCATGAAATTAAAAGACACTTGTTCCTTGGAAGAAAAGCTATGACAAACCTAGATAGCAATCCTAAAAAACAGAGACATTACTTTGCCAACAAAGGCCCATATAGTCAAAGCTATGGTTTTGCCAGTAGTCATGTATAGATGTGAGAGTCAGACCATGAAGAAGCCTGAGCACCAAATAATTGATGCTTTTGAACTGTGGTGTTGAAGAAGACTCTTGAAAATCTCTTGGATTGTAAGAAGATCAAACCAGTCAATCTTAAAGAAAATCAATCCTGACTATTCATTGGAAGAACTGATGCTGAAGCTGAGGCTTCAATACTTTGGCCACCTGATAAGAGCTGACTCATTAGAAAATACCCTGATGTTGGGAAAGATTGAAGGCAGGAGAAGGGGATGACAGAGGATGAGATGGTTGGATGGCATCACTGACTCAATGAACATGAGTTTGAGCAAGCTCCGGGAGATGGTGAAAGACAGGGAAGCCTGGCGTGCTGCAGTCCATGGGGTAGCAAAGAGTCGGACACGACTGAGCGACTGAACAACAACAACAATAATAACAAGGGTCTACTGTATAGCACAGGGAACTATATTCAATATCCTATGATAAGCCATAATGGAAAAGAATATCAAAAGAATGTGTACGTATACATATAAAGCTGAATCAGTGCTGTATAGCAGTAATTAACATAATATTGTAATTTTACTATATTTCAGTAAAAAATGACTTTTAAAATGAAGTCTTTGAAAATACATTAGGAAAGAAAATGAATCTGGGTTCCCGAAAACTGGATCAGCATGATCTGATAACTGAGATGTTTGTTTTTCCATCTCCACTTGGTCCCCATCTGATCTCTGAGACTCTCTTAGAGATACCCTTCACAGCCTCCACCCATCACTGGGAAACCTCGGCACTGATTCAGTGGAACAGAGGATAGTTGGTAGGAAGGCGAAATGTTTGATCCCTCTCTGTGATAATACCAATTTTTGCCATAAAGCTATCACTTTGTTACAACATCTGATATGCATCAGTCAAGCTGACGGGTACAGAAAAAGAATATTCCAGATCTTGGTGGATGGGCTTAAAACCATGTGGTGCTTAATGAGTTGGAATGGATTTCCTTTTACCCAAAGATATTTGGGATCCACTGAAGAACTTTCAACAAATGCTGGTTAAAATTCATAAAACAGTACCCCTCAAAATAGTAAATTTGACTGCCTGTAAATTGTATCTCCATAATGCAGAAATAAAATAATGCTATCGAAAAAGTCAATGAAATAAATTAATAAAACCTCTGAACAGTGTTGTTTAGAGACTTTGCTTTGAAATGCTGTTGGCAAAAAAAAGAAAAAAGAGATTGAAAAACGGTCCAAGTTGACAGATGACATCAGATTAGCATGAAGGTGGTTCTGTTTGGGAACATTTTCCTTTTGTGAGAGGATATCCAAAAACCATTTTCACTGTAAAATTCTTTACAAGCAAGATCAATGTTAGAGGTTTATTCAGATCTTCCCATATATCTGTCAAGGTTATGATTTTTTACTTTTAGACAGAAACAGACTTTTAGGCCAAGTTTACACAAGTTTATTCCAGAATTTGGCTAATCAGCCTTTTCAACCAGGTCCTATCTGTATGCAAAAGAATAAAAAGTAAAGGAAAATTCCCTAAGAACAAGAGCCAATTCTGTTATAATAATGTTGCTACTTTGAAGCCACGGCAGAAACCCTCTGCCCTGGGTCATGGATCAAGTGGCAATCTAGCCTTGTTCTGTGGTTGTCTACAGTTGGGCAAGGGTCTTTCAGCTGAGCAGGTCACTAGGCAGAAACTTTGGAGCTAAGGGAGACTTCTTGTCAACTGCAAATTGGCACTTGCCATGGGCACTTGACATCTACATCTATAAGGATTAAGTCGTGTGCTGCTGACCTTCAACAATCCCTGAAAGGAGTTTAGGGTGGAGAGCAGAAACAAGGCACCCTGGACTTGGGGGAAAACTGGCAGGCCAGGTCTTCAGAGAGTTAGATATTTTCAGGAGCTGATTTTATGAGCCCAATTATTGTATCTCCTCATATCTAGAAAAGCACTAAAATCCTTCACAGTGATGACTGTTTCTCATGATGAGCAGAAAGCTTCATGAGACTAGCAGAAACCTTCTGGAAAAATACGTGTTTGATTGCACGTATTATTCCCCCTTGACCAAAATCACATATATACTGACCTTCCACCCTGCTTCTTTGGAACAGTTTCTCAGCTGAGGTGCTGTCTCCTGGGCTGTAGTCCTCATTTTGCCCCCAAATAAAACTTAACTCACAGCTCACGATGTGCAATCTTATTTGTTTATTTATTTATTTATTTATTTTGTGTGTGTGTAGAATTTTTTTAAATTGACACTTTTAAAAATCTCTAATAGAGATTAGTGACCTCTTTACCCTGCCATAATGCAGCTGTAGGGTTTGAGTCAAGGGATGGAAGTAGAGGTTAGGAACTGCCAAGCAGCATAAAATCCCAAAAGCTGGTGGGGAAACTTACTAAAGAGCCAGGCACAGACTCTGCTTCCCCTTCCCACGTGAAGCTCTCCATGACAGCAGTTAACTTACAGGCCTTCCTCTCCACCCTGAAATGAGGGTCAGGTATGTCCCCAGTTCTGTGAAAGCCAACTACATACCAGCAGCTTGACACTGGGAGTAGGCATCACTATCCCCGTCAGCTGTGAATAGGGCCACCAGACAAAACAGAGGCTGCCTGGTGAAACCTGAATTTCATACAAACAACAAAAACATTTTAGCATAAGTTTGTCCCCAGTGGGGCTTCCCAGATGGTTCTAGTGGTAAAGAACCTGCCTGCCAATGCGAGAGATGTAAGAGACAGGTTCAATCCCTGGGTCGGGGAGATCCCCTGGAGGAGAGCATGGCAAACCGCTCCAGTATTCTTGCCTGGAGAATCCCATAGACAGAGGAGACTGGCGGGCTACGGTCCATGGGGTTGCAGAGTCATACATGACTGAAGCAACTTAGCACACATGCACACACGTCCCCAATATTGGACAGGACTTACCTATACTAAACAAATGATTGCTGTTTCTCTGAACTTAAAATTGAACTGCATATCATATTTTTATTTACTAAATAGGGCAATCCTACTTGTGGACTACAGACATATTGAACCACAGACAAGGGCACAGGTGGTTGGGCTGCTGCTCCAAATTCCCATTGGGAAGGGACAGACAATAGGTAAAGACCAAACTCCCACACAGATCAGTTCAAACAGCCCTGGGCTTTCCTGGGTTTCTCACAGTTATGTGTCACCATTGGTGATCCCTAGTACCAGGACTTCCATTTGTTTCTGTAATTGCTCAGATGTGATCCTGGAGGAGGGAAACAGCAATAGTGGCTGTTGGGCCACTTTAGCCAGAACTGTAGCCATAGATCTTCCTAAAGGATGTTGTGCTTATTTACTATGTATGTGATTTATTAAATGATGTTAATGAGGATAAAGGGTGAAAGCAAACGTAAGCCAAAGTATTAATAGTGATAGATTCCAATGAGTGGAAATTTGAGTAAATGTTCTTTTCCTTTTTGTACTTTCTTGCTACATTATTTTATATACACATATATGCTCCTTTAACACATTGAAATACTATTTTTATTACATGTTGTATTCATACTTTTTCTGTAGTGTCCCATTTACCTCTTTGTGCAATCACACCATTGTCATTACCAAGACTTTCTATTCCACAATGGCTTTTGATACAGCGATTTCTACTCATTGCTTGCTTTCACTGTTCTTTTTGTGATTATTGTGTTTTGTTTTGTGGTTGCTGTTGCTAATAAGTTTCCCTGGGGATTTTACAACTTCTAACAACGCACTTATGTGTGTGCGTGCTTGAATCCAAGCACATGTTGGATTCAACTGAATTATGTGCCTTCTCTTGGAAAAAAAAACCTTTTCACCTGGCAGAGCCAGAACTACACCCATAAACACACACACACACTCACACACATAGGAATTAAAAGGCAAAGGTTGTGCATACAAAGTATGAATGTACATGAACAATGGCAGGTCCGACTTCAGAGAGGCTGTGCAAGTGTCAATTCCTTTCACAGTTGTGAATTAGAACCTCTTCTTTTCTGTGGTGCTTTCTAATCACTGGAAGGTAGTGAATGAGAGTTACTAATTCCTGTACCCAGCCACCTTGCTAAACTTTTCCCCAGTTCTAATGATGAAGTGCAAGAAAGAGACAGAGCCAGGATCCAAGAACTGACCTGCCCCTTTGCATAATCTGTGCTCTTCCCCAGTGCTAGGGTGGTGCAGTCTTGCCCACGGACTCTGGCTCCATCAGTCCCCCCTCTGGCTGTGGGGAGAGGTGCAGGTGTGAATCAGGAGGGACCAACTGGTCCTTCCCACAGCTCTAGCCCCTCCTGACTTTTCTCGCTGTTTGGTAGAGATGTCATTGCTTAGTTGGGGTGCTAAGAGCAGGCCCGGCAGCGGGCTCCTCACCTCAGTAGGATGTCTGCTGGCTCATGGCATCCGCTGGTGACATACCCCGCCCCGACAGCAAAAAGCAAGCTGGATTGCCCTTGAGCCTGAGACTGCCAGCCCACACTGGCAAGATGAGGAATGACTGCTTTTGCCCAAGCTGGCACAATGCCCTGCTCGCTCCTCCCCTGGATCTGAACTCTATCCAAGCTTTATTTTGTCTTTCCTCCTTCTGAGAGCCTTAGCAGTTTCTCCACTTTGACTTCTCACTTACTCCTCAGGGATGGGGGAGTGATGTGTACAGTGTGACTATCTTTAGCCAGTATTACCCTTATCTCAAAACATGTTTTCGAAACCTCATTATTTGCTCATAAATGCTCTGTGTCACTCAGCAACCCAGCAAAGTCACTCAGCAGTACAGTGTAAGGTTACCTGTGGTTGAGCTAGCTTCTGGACACTACAGATAATTTAAAGGCAAGGAAGTGCATTGTTAGACTTCCCTAGTGGCTCAGTGGTAAAGAACTCACTTGCAATGCAAGAGCCCCAGGAGACGTGGGCTCAATCCCTGGGTTGGGAAGATCCCCTGAAGGAGGGCATGGCAACTCCCTCCTTTATTCTTGCCTGGAGAGTCCCATGGACAGAGGAGCCTGGTGAGCTACAGTTCATGGGGTCACGAAGAGTCGGACACAACTGAAGTGACTTAGCACACACATGCAAGTACATTATTAAGCATATGTTGGATTCAACTGAATTATGTGCCTACTCTTAAAAAAACCCTCTCACCTGGCAGAGCCAGAACTATACCCACAAACACACACACACACCATACAACATGAGAACTGAAAGGCGAAGTGGTGAATACAAAATAGGAAGGTGCATGAACAATGGCGGGTCCAGATGCTGAGAGGCTGCACGAGTGTCAACTCCTTCGAGTGAAGGGCAAGTTTTTAAAAATATGGATAAGCTACACTTTAGAACTAAATCCATAAAATGCCACAATATCTAAACAACCTTATCAAGGTGAAGCATATAGGTACTAATGTCAAAGAGACTAATGTCCAGAAAAACAAAACGAGCGAACAAAAAGAACTCCATTTATTATAGAATCACACCCTCTCAATCATTCCGGAAACAGTCTCCAGAAATCTCACGATTTCTCTGAGAGAGGATGTCTGTGTTTACCATTAGATCACAGAAGCCCTTTGATTCTGAGTTGAATTCGTCTTGTTGAGTTGAAGTGTATTCCCTGGTGGCTGTAACAAGCTCCAAGAAGCAGACGGCCTCCTCACATCCTGCCTTTTCCCTCTCCTCACAACTCCTATTTCCCAACTCTTTTCATCATGTGCGTTGGTCTCTGGGCTCACTCCAGGTTGGCCAACTCTTGCTTAACAAACCAGTGCTTGGGGCAAATGGAAAGCACTTTGAAGCCTTCCTTTAAAAGGAATGAGTGTCTCTCCTTGGCCTGATGGGAGCATATTCAGAATATCCCCCGGGGAGAATCACAGAGGGTGCTGGGGCATCTGCCAGTGCGGT
Organism: Oryx dammah; assembly: GCF_014754425.2. Lineage (NCBI taxonomy): Eukaryota > Metazoa > Chordata > Mammalia > Artiodactyla > Bovidae > Oryx > Oryx dammah. The sequence continues at coordinate 89,754,083 of NW_024070213.1, read as the reverse complement.
CACACAGCATTTTAGCCCTTTTCCAGGGAGGGAGGTGAGAGCGATGTTCTGGCCACTCAGTGAAACTTGTATCACAAATATGGTGCTCGTATGTTCTGTGGAAACTATTTCATCCCATCATATTCCAGAAAAACATGTGGTTTTGCAGTGGGCTTTTTCCTAGAAGCCCTCCTGGGTGGTGGCATATCAACCAATCACACTTTGGGTGTACACGAGGAGAGCCGACTAGTTGGAGGTGTCTTCTGCTGAGTCCTTTGAAAAGAAAACTTGTTTTGCAGTAACAAATCACAGGTCCTATATTTCATCCCTTTGTGTCTGGGTTTTTGGAAATTTACCGTCTTTAGGCAGAGTACGGAGAGCTACCTGTTCCCCTGTTACCTGGAGGCAGTCGCTCCTAGCTTAATGGCTCTCGGTTTCCCAATGCCATCTTCATCATCAGGGTGTACTCACTCAGTGCCAGCAAGTCAGTTGGGTATCAGAGAGTCCCAGAATGAGGCAGAGACTCCAAGGCCCAGGCTGAATGTCCACGTGCCCAGCCCTCCAGGGGATGGTGGAATACACAGCCCCACACCCAGAAACTCCTGCCCGTGGAAATACCCAGGTAAGTAATGTGACACCGAGATGTCTCAGACAGGAACACAGCTTTACAGACCAGGTGGGTATGCATTCAGCAGATGGTTGCAATCCCACCTCACGGATCCAAGGATGGATTCGCTCTACAATTTCTTAGTGAGAAATGTTAAGTCAAGCCAGCTCTCCCAGCCTCCCCTCCCATGCTCAGGAGGCTCCTCTGCATCCCTCAGCATCCATCCTGCCTTCAGCCATGCTGCTCAGAATTGCATCTTTTTAAATTCTATGTGCCAGTCTGTATGACTTTTATTGTTTCATACACATATACCAATTTTATCTTCCTCACAGCCCAGCAAGCACCTGGGGGTAGGAATCATGCAGAACTTCTTATCCAGCTTGGACCGGGGTGGCATGGGGTGGCATAGGGTGACAAACCCTATGCTAAGGGACAGGGGACAGGAGTGCCAGCTCCAGATGTACTCTCAGCTTCCCATGGGATGTTGGGCTCCACTCTCCTCATCCATAAAATAGGGACCTCTGTAACCGTACCTTGTGAAGTTTTCTGGATCCCAGGCAAACATCAAGGGCCTGGAGTCTATATCCCAGGGACCTGACTTGGCCTCCTAGACACTGGCAGGTCTGTCAGAGCTCCCCAGACATGTCCTGTGCCTACTCCTATCCATATGGTGACACTATCATAATGGTCTGTCCCCTGGATGCAGTGTTAGTGATGGGACCCTCTTCACTCTCATATCCCAGTGCTGAATACATTGCAAGTTCCACAAATATTTGTTGTGTGAATAAATAAATGAACAACTACACCTTGTCTGATGGCTCACATCACAATAACTGGGGCTGAGAGGATGAGTCTAGAAAGCAGGAAGGAAGAGAGCGTTTCTGTGATGTTCAAGTTCACAAGACACTGAGGTGGTAGCTAACTCAGTGCGGGGGTAAGGCTGACGCTTTTGGCTATCACTTCCCAGCTGGTGACACACACACCCACCCTCAACAGCAAGCCCCAAGCCCCGTAATGAGGCAAAGGGATGGTGTAAAGAGTCTCCCTTGGTGCTCAAGTATCGCCCAGCCCACCCAGCTTGTGCCCACAGGCCATGGCAACGAGCCATGATTCCCTGGCTGAAGTGCAGTCCTCTCTTCACAGACAGCCCAGGAAAAGCCACAGGGGCTCTTCTCCCCCACTTTCCTCTCACAACAGCATCCTTGTTTGGCAGCTCCTCCTCAGCACCAACCAGAGAGACTTGGTGAAGGGTCCCCTCCTGGGGACAAGGGCGGCCATTAGTGTGGTCAGGGCAGATGGCCAAGACACATTGGAATCCTTCCAGTGGCTTCTTATAAGCTTGCACTGCAAGAGCCCTTGAGACACTGGTGTCATACCACCCCCTTCCTCCAGGAAAAACCCCCGCTCTGTGGCCCAGGCAACAGGGAGCTTTTCTCACAGGCACTGTGATATGAAGGAGGCTCAGGCCAAATGTGACATCAGAAGGGAGCGGGAGCTCTGGCTGGTCTACCAGATGGCTGTGTGGCCTTTGATGGTTCTGGCCCTTGGTTTCTTCCTCTCTAAGTCTTTGGTAGCTCTAAATATTGCTTCTGCTCCTTTGCTTCACCTCTTGAACCTGACACACTCAGTATACGCTACATCACATGTAGATCATTGTTTTGTGGATGTTCTTAGGACGTGAGTATCTTTGTGTTCATCTGTGCCTTGTACAGGCACATCTGTTGGGTGTGTCCAAAGAGCTTGATCATAGAGGGAAGGGACTGCTCCATCTTACTTCTGTTAAGCACAAGTCTGAATAGGAAGAGCACCTCAATTTGCTGCTAAAATTGGTGAAGGGACCTTGAGGGCCACCTGCTTACTTACACTAGACTCTACCTGCCCATCAAATCTGGGCCCAAGTGAAAGCCTGGTTATGTGGGCAGTGGAGGGGAACAGATCAGGTGAGGTCCAGCTGTGCACAAGCACACATTTCAAGCCCTGAGTCTTGGTAGTTTCTTGAAGTCAACTGGCAAGTTCCATCCTTGCATTGTTTCCACAGAATGTGAGAGCAAAAGTGCCATGCGCTGGAGGGTTTGACACCTGTAAATGGAAGCTGGGTGGTGCCTGTTGGAGATGCCAAAGGCAGAGGAAGTCAGCTGCACAGGCAAGAACAGTCAAGGTTGAAGACTGTTTCCATTGGGATGTCTCAGGTACCATCCAGCAGAATTATCTTCCCTACTCTCAGTCCCAGGAGACACTATGCCCAAGGACCCTGGACTCTAAGCATAGCAGCCTGCTCTAGAGAATGGCCCAGTCCCCTCTGCCTCCTCCAGCTTGCCCTCCTCTGGCTCTGGCCTGGCTGGAAGCCCAAGCTCCTTGCTGTGTTCTCTACTCCCATAGCATTGGGAGGCATGCCTCCATGCCTTCCTCCCCTGCTCCACCAACCTCAAGCCCTATTGCCACCACAGGTCAGTCTCCTTGAAATCTACCACAGCCAAGAGTGACAGCATCCCTCTGAGGATAGGAGAGCCCACCCTGAGCAGAGGTACAGGAACCAGGGAGAAGAGGAGTTTGCCACTCCCAGCCTCAGGCACCAGAGCCCATACCATATCTTTTGAATCCACCACTCCCCAAACCTCAAGAGAACTCCTCCCAGACAAACCCAACAACACAGGGTTGGAGAGATTCAGGAGTTTCGGAGAACAGAAAGGAATGTGTTCCTTAAAGCTCTTTTTAAAAACTAGACAGCCTACATCCAGTGAACTGCAGTCACAATTCCCTGTAGGGGGGCTAGGAGACAGAGCAGGGGAAGGGGACACACCCCACCCCTCCAGAGACCACCAGGAAGCCAAAGCAAGTGAAAAACGTGCCGACGTGTAAGCCAAGCACAGGCACAGGCCTGCTCTGAGAACAGGTGTGAAGGGGCACTCCTTGGGCGCAGTTTACTAGGAAGACTTCTCGGGGGAAGGTTCAAAGCAGAATCACAAAGGAGGTTAAAAACCAAAACAAAAAACCTCACTGGTAGGAAGGAAAGCAGAGGTGTTCATAGTCTCTAAGTTCTGAGGTTTCCACAGGCTTTTGTGGGGCCGGGGTGTCCTAGGCATTCATATAGACATCGTCCATCAGAGCAAAGGTCACAGTGAAGGTCAATGGTTACAGGAGAGGGAATGAGGAGGAAGAGGATCTAAGACAAACTAGCTTTGGAAACAATGGTTTGGTGGGAGAATTAGAGAGAGAAAGGAGGGAAGGAAGGAAGCGGGCAACCCCAGACAAGAGGTGATGGCTGAGGGAAATGAAGCAACACCTGGAGCAGGCTCCCAGGAGAGGGTTTGGCCAGTAAAGGCATGACCCAGGAGGGCAGGCAGCCTGGAGCAGCTTCCAGATGGAAAGCTCAATGGGCAAGGGCTGTGGTGACCCCATTCTCATGGATGGGTCAGTGAAAGCCCTCCCAGCCTTGACCCTTTACCAGCTTTTGTTCCATGGAAAACTCTGAAGAGCTTACTCAGCATGGCTCAGAAAACAAGTATCCCTTTTTGGGAGAAAGATTATCATGCCATGAGTACAGAAAACAAAGACATTTTTTCTTTTCACAACAGACACATGCACCACCCCAGCTGGGACCTGGACACTTTGGCAACCAAGCGAGAAAACTCCTGCGCTCCTCCTGGCCTGTATCAACAAAAGCTATGATTCACAGGTTCCCCGTGGAAACTGAGACTCTCAAACACTCTCTTGACAGAGGAGAGGCCCATTCCCTGGCCTCAGCCCCAATAAGGAAATAGCACAGAGAACAGAGAACCACCGCTCCGAGTGCCAAGTTGACGTTCCAGGCTGGTGAGAATCTGCCAACCCACTGGCTGCACCTCTGAAAGGACCCCTGCGTGGAGAGACCACAGAATGTGGCTCTGCTTCTCTCTAGCTAGACAATGCTGATCTCTTTCATTTACCACATGGGCACTTGGCTTCTCATGCACAAAACACAAACTGAATACATTTCAGCTCCTCTCTCCCTCTCTCATCCTTTAAAGCCACTGCAAGAGGCAAGAAGTCAGCAAGACAAAAGAAGACCTAATGATTTTTGTCTGACTCCACCTCCATCCTCCATGGGGAGATGAGATGCAGAAGAAAGAAAACCAGGAGCTTTCTTATCAAGTGAGATTTATGGAAGTTGGAGACACAGTCAACAAGACCAGCAGGGATGCTATAAACTGCCCCCTTATAACTGCTTTTGCAGTTATAAAACTGAATCACTTTGCTATACATCTGAAATACTGTAAATCAACTCTACTCCAATTTTTAAAGCATGAAAAAAACTACTTTTACTGCATCCCATAGGGTTTGAATCAGCTTATTTTCATTTTCATTCAACTCTAGGAATTTTTTGATTTCCTCTTTAATTTTTTCCATGATCCATTGATTGCTTTTTGTTTAGTGACATATTGTTTAGCCTCCACATGTTTATGCTCATAGCACTATTTCCAAGTGCCAAGATATGAAAGCAATCTAAGTGTACATCAACAGATTAATGAATAAAGATGTGGAAGATAAAGAAAATATATATATATATACACACAATGGAATACTACTCATCCATAAAGAAGAACAAAATTCTGCCATTTGCAGCAATATTTATGGACTTGGAGGACATTATGCTAAAGTGAAATAAGTCAGACAGAGAAAGACAAATACCGTATGATACCACTTATATGTGGAATATAAAAAACTCAACAAACCAGTGGTTATAAAAAAAAAAAAAAAAAAGAAAGAAAGAAACAGACTCACACATACAGAAAACAAACCAGTGATTACCAGTGGGAAGGGGCTAATATAGCTGTTGGGAAGTGGGAGGTACAAACTATTGAGTGTAAGATAGGCTACAAAGATGTGTTGTACAACGTGAGGAATATAGCCAATATTTTGTCATAACTGCAAATGCAAAGTAACCTTTTAAAATTGTATAAAAGTTTTCAATTTTAAAAAATGTTAAGACTAACGGGGGAAAATAAACGAGCCCTCTATTCAGTGTAGCCATGGGACTTTCTGATGAAAGATTAAAGGGTCAGGATCCTTGGCCATCAACAGGAGGAGTGGCTGGTCAAGGAGACTTCTGGGCTGCTGCTGCTGCTGCTGCTAAGTCGCTTCAGTTGTGTCCGGCTCTGTGCGACCCCATAGATGACAGCCCACCAGGCTCCCCCATCCCTGGGATTCTCCAGGCAAGAACACTGGAGTGGGCTGCCATTTCCTTCTCCAATGCATGAAAGGGAAAAGTGAAAGTGAAGTCACTCAGTCGTGTCCGACTCTTTGTGACCCCATAGACTGCAGCCCACCAGGCTCCTCCGTCCATGGGATTTTCCAGACAAGAGTACTGGAGTGGGGTGCCATTGCCTTCTCCACTTCTGGGATGAGGCGGCTTCAAACAGAGACAAGAGGCAGTGTTTTATGGAGCATCACCGTTTCATAAGTTCCTCAGTGTGTCTTAATGTAGTCTTCCCAACAGAACCATAAGCCTGTTAATGAAGAAAAAAGAATGTGCATTGTGCTGCTTTCAAATACTGAGTACTTGTCTCAGGATGGGCACCTTGCTGGCACTTCCTTCACAAACACGTGATTATATCAGGAGAGAAGACTCTGTTGAGTTGGCTCAGCATCTGCATGTCCTTGACATTGCAAAATCCATTTTCCCATGGATAGTCATCACAAACCCCACTTTACAGACACTCAAATTGAGGCCCGGAGATGTTTCATGACTGGCCCCATGTCTCACCTTTAGGAAGTAAGCAGGGCTGGGATTCAAACCCATCTTCCCATTCTCGCAGCTTCTCTCCACGTAGGCAGAGGACCTGACCTTAAGGGTCACGTTACACTGGAGTAGACAGGACATATGTGCTCACACGAACACACTCACTCACACCCCAGAACGTTGGTGTGACCCGCACAATACAGATGGCAGCTTCAGAATTAAGCAAAGGGGCCATCAAAATGGGATGGATTCCTGAGAAAGATGGGTGGAGAGCAGGATTTTCAAGATCTGGACGGACAGCTTGGGCCAGGGTTGGAGTTGGGAGTGGGGGCTCTGAGAGTTAATAGCCGAGAAAGAGTTCAGGAGTAAGACACACACCTAAGGGGTAGGAAGGAATGGGAAACAGTGAACCACAGTCACTGGGGCTGACACAAGATGTTTGCACAGGAGGGAGTTGGTCCCAGGCCTAAGAGAGCGGTTTGGAAATGAGGCAGTGTTTTCAGAGTCCATTTTAAAATGCATGATTAGGACATGACTGAAGGCAATTAACGTGCTTCTCATTCATCTACTGATCAAGTTGCAACTGGAAAGGAGTTTCCATGTGGGGGAGGGATGCCAGGGAACAAGCGCGTGGCTTTTACGCCTTTTTCGGAGGGGAGCCGAGTGTGGGCTCAGGGTTGGTGGATGCCGAGAAAATGCCTTCAGAGGCCTGCAGGAGCGTGCTCCGCCCCCCGTCCCAGAGCCCATAAAAGCCCAGGGGGCTGGGGCACCCCAGACGCCCTGTCTTCTCCATCCCCCTCCACACGTACCCACAGCAGGAGCGCTCCTCACCAGCCTCTCCCAGACACCATGTCCAGACAGTCCACTATCACCTTCCAGACCAGCAGCCGCAGGGGTTTCAGCACAGCCTCAGCCACCAGCCCAACCACCGGCCGCTCTCGCTTCAGCTCCGTGTCTGTGACCCACTCCCCAGGGGGCAGTGGAGGACTGGGAAGGATCAGTGGCTTCGGCAGCCGCAGCCTCTACAACCTGGGGGGAACCAAGCGGGTCTCCATCAGTGGGTGTGGCAGCAACTTCCGAAGTGGCTTTGGTGGCAAGGCGAGCAGCGGGTTTGGGGTCAGCAGTGGATTCGGCTATGGGGGTGGAATTGGAGTGGGCCACGAGGGCTGCGGCTTCTCCGTCTGTCCCCCTGGAGGCATCCAAGAGGTCACCGTCAACCAGAGTCTCCTGACTCCCCTCAACCTGCAAATCGACCCCAACATCCAACGGGTGCGGAAAGAGGAGCGGGAGCAGATCAAGACCCTCAATAACAAGTTCGCCTCCTTCATCGACAAGGTGAGTTGGGAGCTGCATCTGGTCCACGGGGTTGGGTGCCAGGAACTCATGGGGAGGCCAAGTTCAGACAGCAGCCATGGCCCAACAGCTTCCCTGCGGGAAAGCACATTCACTCAGCAAGCATCCCTCAGGGGCAGACGTATTTGCAGGTGGGGCCAGCTTGCCCCACAGGACTTGTGGGTATTTCCCTTCATCCTCCTTGGGAGCCATGCTGGCTGGTTCAGTCAACACAGAGGGAAATGTGAAGTTCTTAAGTTCCCTGAGAAAGCCAACCTAACCCAGAGCAGGGCTGGTAGAGACACTCTAAGAACGGCGGCTCCCCATCAAGGAGCCACCACACTAGCTCTCTGGAGCCCCAGAGAATGTCAGGGTAACTTGATGGGCTTTTCCTTTTCGACAGGGGTTGTCAGCTATATCATTGGCAGACGGGTATCAGGTGAAAAGTACTTTTCCTCTCTTCTATATCCATTGGGGTGGTGCCTGGCTCTGCCTCCCCAGTTTCTCCAGAATTTCTTCTCTTCTCCCATCCAGGTGCGGTTCTTGGAGCAGCAGAACAAGGTCCTGGAGACCAAATGGAGCCTCCTGCAGGAGCAGGGTACCAAGACTGTGAGGCAGAGCCTGGAGCCCTTCTTCGAAGCCTACATCACCGACCTCCGGCGGCAGTTGGACAGCATCACCACCGAGCGAGGCAGGCTGGATGCTGAACTGAGAACCATGCAGGATGTTGTGGAGGATTTCAAAGTCAGGTGAGAGTGAGAGACCCTTCTGATCACATGCAGTCATCCCCAAACTCCTCTTGATGAGGGCCAGAGGAGAGCAAAGGAGCAGATGCCCATGTCAGAGAGGTTTGGACCTATAGTCATCATCTCATGAGAAGAAGAGAGCAAGGTATGGAGTAACAAAGGGACTCTCATCTCATGCATCACTACCAACAAGAAGCTGACTCTTACATGTGTCCATGACTGCAAAGGGACATCTGTGTCATCTAACAAAACATTCTAGCTCTGAAAGCAATATACTATTTTACAGTCAGTTTATTATTTAACTGACTGTAAAATAGTATATTATGAATATGGGCTCTATTATTGAGATGCCTGCATTGCCAGGGTATACCCTAGAGTATGAACCAGGCAATCTGATCCTCCTGAGGGAGTCAATTTTGACTTGCCATCACCTAGGCTGCAATAGGTGAGGTATCCAATAGAAAAGATGGTCCTCACCAACCCCTTAGGTGGCTCACCCTTGGTTTCTATTTTAAAGCAACATCTACTTACTAAAAAAAAACCCACACTATTTAAATGGCTGCCCTGAGGTTCAGTGAAAATACATCAAAATCAACTGAAGCAGTGTCCTGAACAAAGTTTATCTCACAGTTCCAGCAGGCACTTAAGGCAGCAAAAAGTTTTTCAAGATTGGAATTGTGCATCTCTACGAGGATGGAGTTGCATAAATATGTTTTACTATCCCTGTCAGCTCCATGCCCACCTTCCAGTCTTACAAAAGCAAAAAAGGAAAAAGAAACTGGCAGAAGAAATTATTCTCCTTTTACAGGGGGAGAAACAGAGGTTAAGTGAATCACCTGAAGTCACACAAAGGTCTCTTGCTACACAAGTAGTCCACCTCAGCCTGAGAAGAGTTCAATCAAACCCTCACTCACCGCTCGCCCCCTCTCCTCTGTGCTTACAGGTATGAGGATGAAATTAACAAGCGCACAGCTGCTGAGAATGAGTTTGTGGCTCTGAAGAAGGTGGGTGGAAATGTCTCTCAAAGGAGAAGATTCAAAACCGAATCTGGGAGTGTGGGGTGACAGACCCTTGGGCCACCCAAGAAAAGTGATTTCAGCCCTTAGAATATCTAGAGAGCTCAAACCGGCCAAGGTTCTCCCTCCACGTTTATGGCCTCAATGACCTTGCTTGTTTTCTGTTAGCCCAGGAGACTCAAGCCACAATTCCCAGCAATTACCCAGCCCCAGCCCCAAACCCCAGATACAGAGTTTGCTAAAATCCCAACTAGAAGGGCCAGGGAGTCTACCCAGCTTCTTTTGGGCTTGTTGCCTGGGGCCAGGGTCTCAGAGGAGCATCTTGTGCTGTCTTTTCAGGATGCGGATGCTGCCTACTTGAACAAGGTGGACCTGGAGGCCAAGGCCAACTCTCTGACTGATGAGATCAACTTCCTCCAGATGCTCTTTGAGGCAGTAAGATCCTGCATATGTGTTTGTCCCTCCTATGTCTAAAGCCTGACAAGAAAAGGATATTGCAGAATGTTATCCATATAGTCTCTCCCTGGGATGGAGGGTTGGAGAGGTCATGGAGATTGGGAAGAATTGCTTGAAGTCCTGCCACTCTTAACCCCACCCCAGCTCTGAGTCTTCTCCCTGCAATCCCATGGCTGAGCAAGGAGCAAGTGTTGATTCCTAAACTCCCATGTCACTGGGTAACATTCCCAAGGAATCAAGACCCATCTCTCTCTTTCCTGTCTCAGAGAAGTTCAGAAGGCAAGCTGCCCCTCAACCCATTGGTCAGGGTGCTTCCTGGCCCCTGAAGATGCCTCTTTCTGCGCATCTCCACTCTGATGGCAGACACCTGGGCCTGTGGAAGGGGACAGAGGGATAGAGAGCAATGAAGTCACACTGTGTGGGGGGGAGGGGTCCTAAAAATCACCCCATCCTGAAGAAACCTTTAATGCTGGCATATGAGTCACATATGTCATATTCAACGTGATCTAATTTGGATTCAGAGAACACTTGCTCATCCTTCATATTCAGAGAAAAAGCACAGAGGGGAGCCTTGAGAATGGATACTGGGGACACACTCCCATTCCACTGATCTATGACCCAGAAACTCCTCAGGGGTCGGCTGGCATAGCAAGAGCTGGGCACTCCCTGCTGGGGATGCCAAAGGATTCCTGACTTAGATGGGTGGTCAATTGCGTAATTTCAAGACTCCTTCTTTTATTGCGGCGGTGACGCTGAGTTAACTGGCTCTGCAGGAATTGTGTCAGCTGCAGACGCGGGTCAGCGACACGTCCGTGGTCCTGTCCATGGACAACAACCGCAGCCTGGACCTGGACAGCATCATTGCTGAGGTCAAAGCTCAGTATGAGGAGATCGCCAACCGCAGCCGGGCGGAGGCTGAGTCCTGGTACCAGACCAAGGTGAGCATGGGTACCTCCGTGATAGGCTGCAGGTCTAGTGTTCTCTGAAGCCTCAGATCATTGTTTAACTACTAGCCACAAGCCTCAGGAGTCATGCGAGCATTCCTGTTTCTTTCAACTTGGCAGAAGTGTCTTGGAGGCTATGAAAACTTAGCTTGAAATGGATGTGAAAATCCCAATACACACATATGCTGATAAGCGGTCAGGCAATGCTGGATGCTCAGGACAGCCACAGTCGCCCCACCACTTACCAACTGACAGGGGGCTGGATGAGACTCAAACAACCAAGAAATGCTCATAAAACTGTTTCCAAAGGGCTTGTTTACTTACAGAACTCCTACTGTATGCCAAGCAGAATTACAAAGTTGTAAATGAACAAAATACAAAAGGAGTCCAAGGTCTGGGAGGCCATGAGATGAGTGAACAGTCATAGAAGGGGAAAAGCATTAATAAAACACTTCCAAGAAGAGGTGGGCTTTAGTCTGTTTTGGAAGTGATGGGGGACAAAAGATTCCCAAGGAGCAGGGAGGGCCTGAAAGGCTGAGCAAGCAGTCCTGTGGGGCTTGGGGGCAGAAATGAACACTTTGCCAAACAAGAGAGCTTGCCCTGGGAAGAGGGAGGTTGGCATGACCGCAGAGAACTATTGTCCAAAGGTGCAGATGGCCAGAAGGTTTGGGTTTGGAGGAGTGTAGCAGCCTGAATGTTCCAACCCATGAGATCAGTTATCGGCCAAATGCAGATGATTTTCCAGGGCAGCTGCTCACCTACAAGCTGGCCCTCATCCCTTGCCTTGGTCTTTGCACTGCCTTAGTCGCTGCCACTGGAAGTGGTAGAAAAGAAGCAGGTGTCAGGTGCCAGGGCTACAAGAGTGGATGTAGCTCCTTGGCAGTGAGTGGAGGTGGGATGCACTTAACTCCAAGTGGGGTGGTTGCAATGTGCAGTGTTGGCGAAGACTGTTGTTGCCTTTAACCATGTGTGTCCAGAAACAAAGAAGCTGAACCATTCAGAACTTTTGAAATTGGACAGATCTTCACTCAGGCAGGGGCTCTTCTTCCACTGGGCAAGGTGTGAGTTTTCTCCAGTCTGCTGGAGGACACAGGGTGCGTTTATTTCTCCTAAATGATGGTGTCCTAGACCCACACCATTAGACAGAGAGCAACCTAAGATGGAGGATTCTGTTACAAAGTCTTCAGAACGGGGTCCTCTATAGCCTGAGCTCCTTCCAATGGTGTTTCTCTGCAGTGCCTCCATTTCCCCAGCACTGGCATCAGGGGGGCCACCAAACTTCATGGTCACAGTTGGTCTTTGATGTATGCCCCATGACCAAGAACTCCCCAAGGACAGTGCCAAATCATCCCTCACTCCTCGTGCTCTGCACGCTCTGGTGGCTTCATGTACAGGCTGTTTCTCTTGTCTGGAATATTCTCCCCTGAGCCAGTCAATCCTTCCCAGCCTTCAGTGCCTGGTGTGAATATCTCCATCTCTAGAGGGACGTCCCTGTCCATTCCCTACCCCATCCCTCACTTCCATATCTAAGTCAGATTCCTTTATCACAGCTCCATAGGACTTAGTTTACTTCCTAAGGGACACTCAGCTCAATTTGAAGCTATAAATTCAATAATATGCAGGCTGGTAAGGAAAGGAATAAACCAGGAGCCTTACTGATAACTGCTGGTATCAAATGCCAGCCTGGTTCAATTATTTTCCATCTCAAAAAAAAAACAAAAAACTGCAGGCAGGAGTCTGATTATTCTCTTCATGATATTCCCAGAGCCCAGGACATGCCTGGTGAGTAGATGTGGTCAAGAAACAAGCAAGGGGATGGGTGAATGATGAGTGCATGGATGGGCTTGCTCAGAGCACTGAGGGCCAGGCTGGGCATGCAGGTAGTGCTCAGGCCAGGGTTTGATGGGGTGACTGACTCTGCTCCGGTTCTGTCAGTATGAGGAGCTACAGGTCACGGCCGGCCGGCACGGCGATGATCTCCGCAACACCAAACAAGAGATCTCCGAGACAAATCGGATGATCCAGAGGCTGAGAGCTGAGATCGACAACGTCAAGAAGCAGGTACATTCTGGCAGGACCCAGAGCTCCCTGCACACTTATGTCTTCTGGGTCATTCTGCCTCACTTACAGGACTCTTCCCAAGAAGCACCAGATTTCCAGGAGTTATCAGTAAGGATCATGGCTTCCTCCTTTCCTTACAGTGTGCCAGCCTGCAAACAGCCATCGCCGATGCAGAACAGCGCGGGGAGCTGGCCCTCAAGGATGCACGGACTAAGCTGGTGGACCTGGAGGAGGCCCTGCAAAAGTCCAAGCAGGACATGGCCCGGCTGCTGCGCGAGTACCAAGAGCTCATGAACATCAAACTGGCACTGGATGTGGAGATTGCCACCTACAGGAAGCTGCTGGAGGGCGAGGAATGCAGGTGAGGGCAGATCACCCATCCCAGCAGCCTGGGCATTCCTAGGGGCTCAGGCTGGACATGACTGAAGGGACTTTGCATGCACGCATGCACACAGGTTGATACAGGCCCTTCCTTGCCTGGAAAGGGGAGCAAAATGCTGGTAGAACTGGACTCTGACAAAGAATACGGGTGCAGTTTCTTTCCAGGGAAATCATAATCAGCAATCCCTAAGTTGAGGTGCAACTGCTTTTAGCACCCCATAAAAATCTAGAAGCTGATTGGATCTAGGTAAAATCAAATCAAAGGAGAAATTTGGTCACGCAATGGATCTGGATATGTAGTATGAAAGACTCTGAATTGAGAATAAATTGTTCTAGGATTTGGGCCAACAGGTCTACCACTAACTAGCTACATGCTGCTGCTGCTGCTAAGTTGCTTCTGTCATGTAAGACTCTGTGCGACCCCCTAGACAGCAGCCCACCAGGCTCTGCCATCCCTGGGATTCTCCAGGCAAGAACACTGGAGTGGCTTGCCATTGCCTTCTCCAAACTAGCTACATAAGCTTAGGAAATTTGACATCCTCCTCTCACCAATGCTCCCCGCCCCCGCTTTCTATGTCTTTAATGATGGAATAAAGAGGCCAGGTCACATGATCCCCAAAGCCCACTGGGGACTTTGGACTCTGCCAGTCCCAGTTGTGTGACCAGCCGTGTGATTTCTCCAGTCCTCATCTGTAAAATGGGACAACCAGAGTTTCTATCTTCTATGTTATTAAGAGGGCTAAAGTGAGGGACTACCAGTGAAGCTCTCAGAACAATGGATGGGACACAGCAAATGGTTAGCTCCCTCTCATTTCAATGGCCAAAGATGTGGGCTTTGGAGTCAAATTAATTTGACCTCATATCCAGCTTTGTGATCATGATCGAGTTAGTTAACCTCTCTGATCTTCAATTTCCCCGTCGGTAAAACCGAGATTGTAATACCTACTTAGGGGTTGTTGAGAAAGTTAAGTGGCATAATGTGGGTAATAGGTAGGTAGCCCTTTCAAGGGCTAGGTCTGCATTTATAATGAATGCCACTTCTGTCCTCAAGATGCTAAAGCAAAACTACTCTAGTTGCTACAACAAGGCTAGACCGATGATTGCTATTGTTACACTTATGACTCAGACTCCTCTCCACACCTGTAATAACCTCGGTACCTGACAATAGGCCATTGTTGACAGAGCGATCTTCTTGTTCTATGACAGCCCTGCCTTTCCAGCTGACGCTAACATATGATTCGCTTTAATTTTAATTTTTTTAAGGTGTTTATCTCGTTTACACCAAAAATTCTGAGATTACAAATTTGACTCCTATGAACCCCAACTCTGCATTATTTCATTCATTAGATTATTAATTTTTTTAATACTACTGGTATTTAAATAATTTCAACCTCCATTACTTCTGCAATAAAAATAATTGAAGGCTTTCTCAGTGAATTTAAAACAATTGCACAAATGTCATTTCAAATGACCACAAGCTGCTGGACACCACAGTAACCTTCCTTCTCCCTCCTCCTCCCCATCAGGCTGAGTGGAGAGGGCGTTTCTCCAGTTAATATCTGTGAGTATGACATCCTCTCGTGTCATCTGGAGTATATGTGGCTGGGGACTGGGGAGATGGTGGGCATGTCAGAGGGTGCCAGGGATGTATGGGGCATTGGAGGGGATCCCACCAATGGGAGGTTCATTTTGAGAAGCTTTGAGATTCTATGTTTCTATTAGGAGAGACCTTAAAGTCACCGACCTTACCTCTTTGCAAGTGAGAGGGCACCACAAGGGGAGCAATGGGAAGTTTGCTCTCATCCTTCTACATGGGTTGCAGGATCCTCAGGCCACACCTTCCCTTGCCCAGACTGGATCACACTAGAGAGATACTGACTGCTCTCAAGCATTAGAGACAGCCTTCATGCTGGGCACTAGGGCATTGCCGGTTGGGCAGCCTCTTCCAGAACAGTCTGGGAGAAGCCCCACTCCTCGGCTTAACTCTATGGAGTATAACACAGAAAGATACCAAGGATTTCAAGGCAGTGAGAGTTCTAGGAGACCTGGCAGTTGGTGCTGCTCCCCAGAAGCAGGAGAGGCATTCATTAACAAGCTTGCACAGCTTGCACTGGTAAACACAGAAGTCACCATTTACAGAGCTCAGTGCTGGCATCGTGAGGCCAAGAGACGATTCTTACACCTTACACTCTGCAAGTGAGTTCAGTTTTCTTGACATGAGAGTCACCTTAGCGATTAATGATATTAACCAATGACTCAATAAGGCAGATCCCTCTGAACCACCCAGAGGTCCTCCTTCCCTAAGGTCCTTGTCCAGTGGCTCCAGAGACCCTCAAAGCTAATTTGGGGACTGGCTGGCATGACCTCTAAAGTTTCCTTTCTTGAAAGCACCTAAAGTCTGTGTTTATTTCCTAAGGTTGCCATAACGTAGTACCACAAACTGGGTGGTGAGAAACAACAGAAATGTTCTGTCTCATGGTTCTGGAGGCTAGAGATTACAAACGGAGGTGTCAGCAGGGCCATGTGTCCCTAAAACCTGTAGGGAGGACCCTCCTTGCCTCTTCCTGGCTTCTGGTGGTAGTTGTCCAGCCTTGGTGTTCCTTGCCTCACTCCAGCCTCTGTCTCTAAGAGACACACAGGCCATTTCCCTGTGTGTCTGTCTTCAGTTGGACATCT